>NC_050194.1:21068287-21225787 GCF_008315115.2 Sander lucioperca | reverse complement strand
TCATTTGTTTTATTTAGCTGCTAGGAGGAAACTAAATTGAAATAATTTTGCAAAAACAGCTGTGAATGCACATCACAAACACAGAATTAACACTCAACAACAAGACAAGGACTTTATAGTGCAGACAAGATAATAAAACATGCAAAATAGTAGGTGAATAAGTTCAACCTTAAAAGGTCAGTTCACCGTAATTGCAAAAAATGTAGTATATCTAGCCATGCAGTTTTGATTTTATTTGCCCATGTTTTTCAGATATCGGGACAGTGTCTGAGATTTCTGCCACCACAGCGATACAATGGAGATTAATGGAATTTTGTTTACACAGCTCGAAAACTGAAAATTGCATCTGTGCGTCTTTCCAAAAGACTGTGTTCTGGTTTCCTTGGAAATACTTTTTTACCGAAGAAATAGTCCCTATATGAAATACATGTTAAGCATGGTTGAAAGTAACGTTTTCAGTGCTGTGAGCACCATATATAACAATTCCATTCACGGCCATTGTATTGAGATGATTATAAGAATCTCAGAAAATAAACCATAACTATGTGCATGACTTCATACGTTTGTGGTAATTTGGACGAACCAACCCTAGAAGAATTGTAGCAGCAATAGAGTAGTTGGTAGCAGTATTGTCAAAGACAAAGGAATTGGTGAGGAAGAAACATTCTGTGCCATGGCTCGTCAGTAGCCTCCGACGTATCACTAATATCCGCTTCATGTTGTGCTATGATCATGGCTGCCAAGTGGAGATGGTGATGGAAGGGAACGGGGCAAGAGGCCCGGGGCTAGCGGCCGAGGTGTGTGTGTGGGGTTGGCATACTGCTGACATGCATCACAGGGATGCCCACCTGGCTGGCCTTGGCTCTGGCTCTGTCTCACTGCGGTGTAAAGGGGAGATAAGCCCTGAGAGGCAGCCTCTATGCTTTTCCAGAGCCCTCAGGGCCTGACAGCACCAGAGTTTCCTGGGAAGGCGGCACAGGTTCTTATCAGCCAGATAAGCCCACGCAGGAACCGGTGGCTCCGGGACCCGATTGAACAGGAAGACAGAGGGTCAGCTGGACTGGAGGTGTCAGGGTCTGATCTGTTTTTTTCTACAGTGCTTGTTGAAAAAAGCTTTGACGAGTAGAAATATCAGAGGATCATTGGCATTATATGTCATAATCTGCTAACTCCATGAAATAAAATAAAACTCCATACTCTATTGCAGTTTTGGAATTGCAGGCCTTGGAAACTTATTTTCTGCTTTGTCATATATTAAGTCATTATATATACAATTTCTAATGTAGTTTCATTTCTGTTTCATTTCTGTGGGTCAGAGGCTCCAAACTCCCCCCACATCTTTGTGCCTGCCCTCATAAACCTGCAGTCATAAACATAATTTCAGTACAACCTAGAAACCAAATATAATACAATCGCAACCTAATGGATCTACAGTAGCAAGATTCCAAATTCTCTTTGCCATTTTGTATATGTTTTTTTCTGATAAAGTGAAAAATAATGGTAAGGATGCTTGGGGAGAATGAATGGAGATCCCAACATTGGCTGGCATGTCAGCCAGAGCAAGAATAAATGTGTCTATTATGACTTTTAGGGTTCCTGCGGCTGGGAATGGCCAAAACCCACAGATATTTGGGGGATTTTCCTTCAAGTGATTGATACTGATTTTGTCTACAGTTGTTTTAGATAGTTTCAGACTAGCTATTTCCTCCACGCACATGCATGCCATTAAAAGCGGTGCAGTCGATAAGGTATGAGATCTTTTTTTCATCAGCAAAAGGATATGGTAAGTAGAGCTGACACAGACTTCGAGCCAGGCCAGTAGCACATGCCTTTACGCCCATATACACATTTGGCTGCGATAAATCATCATATTATAAGTTGTCATGGGGTTAACATCACTTTCACAAAGCATTTACTTAAAGCATTTGTTTGTATCCACTTTTTTGACATTTGGAATTAGAGCCAGATACTTTTGTGTCAGTGCCCGACAAGAGGAAGCAGAGAGAACAATGATGATGAAGAGAAAAAGTGGTGAGACTCAGGTATTTGCTAAGAGAGGTAAAGAATATAAAAGTGGGACAGATGAAACATTGTATCGGACAAAGAAAGAGAAAGTGGGCAGAAATAGCAGTCTGTATTCGATCCTAGATACTGAATGTAACGTACCTCCATAACAGTAAAAGTCTACGTCTGCAAGTCTGTTCTATAACAGTTATTGAGCCAGGATGTCAACAGCTACTGCAGCGGCACATTGCTATGATGACGGAGGCTAAGTGCTTTCCACTGTTTCCACCTGCCACAGGCTCGCTCAGTGAATCTTTCCTACTGTTCCAACAGCTTGCAGTCACGTGTATACTCCTCTTTATTAATTTGCCATTAAAAGGTTTCCATCCAACTGCTCCAAAGACGTTTCTGATCTGAGTTCAATCCGTTGACATAAACAAAAGGTTGGAAAAATATTTCCTCACATAGACAGAAACAAAAGAATTCTGTAAATAAAGAATACATCAAGATAATTTAGCCAGTGGTGACAGCCCTTTTGCTTATGATAGGCTTGCCCAAACCAGACACTTCATTAAATGTTTATTATAGTTCAGTATAGTTATGAATCTGAGGGCGTTTTCACACTTGTAGTTCGTTTGCTTTGGTCTGAATCAGTTGGTGAGTTTGTAAACTTGGAGAGATTTGCCCTCGGTTTGTTTTGGTTTCACACCTGGAAAAATCCAAGCGTACCAAAATGCGCCATTACAAATCACGCAAGAACATCCACTCCTCTTATTGGGCGGCTGTGTCTGGGGGTGGGAGCAAGAAAGTAAATACAGGAAGAACGTCCTGTGTTCTGGACTAGTTCATATTTCTTGCATCTCCATGGTTAAACCAGCTCATTTCATTAAAATGATCAGACATTGTTTCGCGAGAGACGTTACTACGTCTGCTCTGGTCACCGAGACTTCGCTCTGCTGTGCCGTGTCCGTCTCCAATTTTAGCAGCAGCTAGTTTGACCACGGAGATGCGAGTGACGGACACCGAGCTTGACCGCAGTCTATTTCTGTGAGAGAAACACTGCAAGCTGCTACAGTTTGTTGCTCTGCCACATCGTAGATTGCTAAACACACCTGACTACAGGAGACATTAGCTGAGACTTGCGGAGTATGTACAGTTGGTGCGGTTCGAGTACGGATCACGTTCTCACCACAAACGAACCGCTCCAGATCCTAACCCTAACCGCACCAGTGGGACAAACAAACTCTAGTGCGATTCAACCGAACTAAACGAGGCAGGTGTGAAAACGCCCCTTTACACCTGCCTCGTTTAGTTCGGTTGAATCCCACTAGAGTTCGTTTGCCCTGCGGGTGCGGCTCGTCTCAGCTAATGTCTCCTGTAGTCTGGTGTGTTTAGCAATCTGCGATGCGGCAGAGCAGCAAACTGTAGCAGCTTGCGGTGTTTCTCTCACAGAAACAGACAGCAGTCAAGCTCACGGTCTGACACTTATATCTCCGTGGTCAAACCAGCCGCCGCTAAAGTTGGAGACGGACACCGTCATAGCAGAGCATACGTAGTAATGTCGCTCGCAAAACAATGTCCGATTATTTAAATGAAATGAGCTGGTTTGACCATGGAGATGCAATAAATATGCACCAGTCCACACAGGTCCTTCTACCTGTATTTCCTTTCTTGCTCCCGCCCCAGACACATCCAACCAATAAGAGGAGTGAACATGTTGGTACACAAACAAAGCAAACAAACTATAGGAGTGTAAATGCCCTAAATTAAGTTTTAAAAGGTGCATTTAGTAACCAAAATTAAGGGATTCATTACAAAAATATCTGTTTAAATTCTGTGTTTATGTTAACCCTTGTGTTGTCTTCCATTCGACCATGCATCGTCCTCCCGGGTCAAAACTGAAAATCACTTTTTCCAACATTTTTGTCTCTTTTGGAGCTTTTTTGACGTTTAATGCTTCTTTTCACTACCATGTATAAACACCACTAACACCATCATATTACTAGATTCACACTTATTTTTGGAATTTGTGGTCAATAAACCATTTTTAGGAAATTATACCTAATTCTTGAGTTAAAAAGCAGAAATTATGATTTTTTTAGACTAATATTAAAGGAAGGATAATCACAGAATGGCATATGTCAACATTCAGTCGAGATACTGTTTCGAAAAATTTCTATTTTTCAAATGCAATTCAATGAAAGTAGAGATTTTTGTTGTACTTGCGAAGTGCGTTGTATGGAATCATCCATGTTATTTTTGGGTAATCAAAATTAGGTAGTTAAAAAGAAACCCATATTTCTGATATAGACATTTAGACAACGGATCAAATTTGACCCGGAGACAACACAAGGGTTAAACTGATTTTGATATTTTTTCTTGAGGTTTACATATTGATATGCATTGGCCATAAAAATCCATCATTGCTTGAGCTATTATAATTATTATTATTAGAAATATAGTGGTTATAGTATACAAATAAGAAGTACTATAAGTAAGGATAGGATTCATGTTATTGGAGACATGTTTCCTGCAAATTCATTAATTACAGAACAGCCCCTTTAGCAAAGTTTCCAGTCTAGGAATCCTGCTGTGGATTTCCCTTTTTTCCTCCAAAGCCAAAGCTGGTAATTATTTCCCTCGGCCATTTCTACTCTTGTTTTTCACCTTATACCCAACTCCCTGCACACCCCCTCCCAACTACTGAGGCCCTGTATATGAATAATCATAGGTAAATTAGACTCGGAAGAAAAATCTTACTATGTAAAAGGAATTCCTGAGGTGGTACCGTGGAGCTGTTGACCTACTCTGCACTCCCTGAGAGTTTTTTTTTTTTTTTTTTTTACATTCAGCACATGTTGCATAGTTATATTATTGCATCTGAATTGTGCATAGAATAAATTCAACATGTGCACCTTTTGTGAAACGCTAGGCCTGGTTTCCAAAAGAATCAATCAATTAAACCTCTTGATAGGAAATGTCAGAACTTGCAGTGGTGGAATGTAACCAAGTACATTTACTCAAGTACTGTACTTAAAGGTGCTCTAAGCGATGTCACACGTTTTTTAGGCTACATACAGCAAACATCTCCTCACTATTTGCTAGCTGCCTGTCCCCTGAACACACTGTAAAAAACAGATAGCCCAGGCTCCACAAACGCCAACAAAAACAAACTGTGCCAACCTGCACCACGAAACATAACCAACAGTGTTCCAGCGTTCCAGCCAATAACCGACAAGAAGGATTTGGGGGTGGGGGGTTGTGGGGTTAGTGCGCGGAAGCGTGGAAGGGAGGGGGAGGGGACGGGATGAGGAGGAGGGAGGGGCGAGCTAGCCTCAGTTTTGTTTGGCAATACTTCGAACATCAACAAGAAGTAATGTCACCCAATATCGCTTAGAGCACCTTTAAGGACACATTTGAGGTACTTGTACTCTACTTGAGTCTTTTTTACTCCACTACATTAATCTGACAGCTTTAGTTACTTTACAAATTAAGATGTTTGCACACAACATACATGCAGTTTATAAAATACCATGTTTAATAATGAATTAAACTACCCAACAATTGTTAAAACCTACAAGTACAGCTGAACTGATTAGACAATTCAACACTTGATGGAACTGTTTTGATCGTTTCCAGTTTGTAAAATGTGCATTGAGGACGTTTATTACTTGGAAGTACATTTCCCTAAGATACTTACATACTTTTACTTAAGTAATATTTTCAATGCAGGACTTCAACTTGTAACAGAGTATTTTTACAGTGTGGTATTAGTACTTTAACCTAAGTAAAAGATCTCAATACTTCTTCCACCACTGAGAACTTGTATTGGTTCCCTTTTTGGTGATCCAACACAGATATTTCTCCAAAGGCTGTCATGTGGAGCTGATGCTGAGAAAAGCAGCATAAGGAGCGCTTGACTTCAAAACCAGACCTCTTCCTCTAATCTTTCGATCTGTGTTGACAGAAATAATCTCCTCTCCAGCCTCTTTATTCTCGTCCCTTATGTGAAACTTCACCCAAGCTACGGGGGTATCTGTAAATCTTCTTGTTTGGGTTTGTCTGCGGGAGGCTCGCTGGCTCTGTAACTTTGAATCACCTGAGAAAACTCATCCTGAGAGTTTTGAGGGCTTTTAATGTGACAGACAGGGGGATTCAGATACCTTATCCATGTATTGTGTGAAAGAGCAAGAACCACAGCAGGTATTTCATCAAAAGATTTTCTTACATAGGCTATCATTAAAATGCTTTTAAAATAATTTCAGACGACATGTTTTCGAAATGATTTATCCAAAGAAGGATTTTCACTACTCAGGTTTTCTATTTCATAGCTACTAGGGTTCAGTGTGCTACAGTGCTACTTAATAAAGGAACACTGCTGATTTAAATTGTTTTAACTTCTAATAATCACAGGGGAGGCTGATTAATGTCGACAGAATTTAACAATGTTCTCACCTGCATGTTTTCTGCACTTCCGCCGTTGACCATGTGACCATGTCATCCTCTGACTTATGTATTGCAACAGTACAATAAATTACTTATTCTGTTTTACGTTTGTCATATACAAATATATAATTTCAGTGGAGGATGTGATAAGAAGCTAATGCAAGCATCCACACCGCTCCTCAAGCTGTTCAGGTCTTGTGGGTTCACTGCTGAGAATCATATAGTTAAATGGACTAAAAACACCCCCAGGACTGACTAGTTTTTTATCGTAAGAGCTTTTCTCAGCTGGAAATCAATCCAACTTCCATTAACGTTCAGTCATAAACCTGCTTTTCAGACTTTTCCATTTCTTTGCTAAACCAATTTCTCATGTACTTTATCAAAGGATCTTGCTCATGTTATTGTACCGTTTAAAACTTGTTCACAGTAATTTTAGATTATACTAGATACTGTACCTACTCTATACGGTCTCTCTGTAGATAGATAGTTTTACATGCATGAATTGGCAGATGCTCGTAGGAAAAGGTATCAGCCTCCTCCAATCTCCTGCCACTGAGAGCCAACTGAGGAGCTACTGTCTGTTTCAATGTCTGGCTTAGTCATCAGAGAATGAGTATGAAAGCCGGATTGTAACTGAAGAATGCGGCTAAGCGGAGCTGCGTGGCGTGCAGTAGGATGATGAATGGAGTGACATCCTGGGGAGCGGATGAGCAAACAGACAGTGGATGTCTGGAGTTGGGGCACTTGTCTACCCACTGGACCCTTAAAAATCTATCCTCTTTCTTACTGGCACCGCAGACCTCTGCTCACCACTGATGCTGATAATTGCAGCTGCACAAGGTAGGACCAGTGGTCGGCAGATTTGAGTTATGTAACTTGAACTTGTTCACAACCCAGGTGCAAAATATCTGACTCCAAGTACTCGCTGCTCTTATGACATGAGCTTTCTGTTGTGTTCTCATGCACATATGCTTCTAATTGTGTGTTTGCTGATGTGTGTTTTTGTGTGATCAGACACAGGAGGCCTGAGCGTGATGAGTCTCATCTGGTCTCAGAGATCATTAGGCTCCTGTTCAGTGGATCCAGGGGGAAAAAAAGAGGCCATTATGGTTCACAGGGATCATCACTCGCCCACACTACTGATCCAACTAACACATCATCATCTTTCTGGCTGCAGACACTGTTGTTCAGACATATGCACCTCTACATTAGAGTGCATTGTAGTTGTTCTACGCTAGAGGGACTTGAATGAGTGGAAATTCCTAGATTACAAGTAGCACATACTGAATTTTAACATTTTAAGTAACCAATAATGGGGTGAAACTGCTGAAACTAATGATTAGTTTAATTTTATATATATACACAGTATATTATATATTCATCTATAGATTTTTCCCCCAGTAATTGATTAATTGTTAAACCTTTTGTGACAAAAATGGCACTTTTTATTCTCAGTCATAACTCAAATCTGAACACATAATTCACATAATCTTTGATTCAGTGTGGCTCTCAGAGGACAATATTATCTTGATGTCCATCACCAATAATCGTCGTAGGCCACAGCATTACTCACCAAATCCATAGCAATATTATACTTGTTTACATACCCCCAAAGCGTTATGGGAACAGTGAGTTGCAAAACTTGATGCTGGAAGCAGTGATTTTTTGGCATTTTGACATAACATATTAATCAGTTGTTATATTTCTGTCAATTTTATTATTTTTGTTGTCAATTGACTGCCTTAGCATCTAAATTATAAGCTATTTATATTAATATACATTATATTGTGATTGCTATAACAATATAAAATGAAAAAACAGAGTAGATACTGTACACACAGACCCATTGTGCTTAGGCAACACATTGCACAGACTCCATCCAGTCAAAGGACCGTTCAAAGACAAGGTGAATAGGAGTTAATAGAGATGAATTACGTGGCGTCTGCTCCTGTGGCTGCTCGTCATCACTGACGCTTCCCAGAGTCCGTACCACATCTCCATGTCTTCATCACATTGAAGCATGGACAGCTCTCTCTGCTGTGGCAGATCTCCATATATGTACGTATGTGAACTCCCATCCCTCCCGTCTTCCTGTGGCTGGTTTGCATTATTTTCTCCTTAGAGCAAAATGGGATCTTTCAGTCTGCGCTACAGTCGACTGGCCTGTATCAAAGGCGCTGCATGCTCTAAAACCCAATGGCAGTTTGATTATACTTTTCTTCCATTTCCATCGTTAAAGGGGGTATTTTTGCTGGGTGGCCTGCATGTAATGCTGTTGGATCATCTCCCGAGTTACATTGCAGGTTTTAATGGTGCCAGTAATATATGGCCTACAGTTCTGTCCAACGAGCCCCTTTGTCCTCCTCATACACACAAACACACTCACACCTATGAAAGCACACACACACACACACACACACACACACACACACGTACAATACACTAAAAGTATGACTCACCAGCCAAGTAACATTGACCATGGATGGACAAAAGGGAAAAAAAAGATTAAATGCACCTTGCACTTAACATGAGCCGTTATGTTTTAGGGTTTCTTTTTGATCTGTCCCATTGGAGACCTTTCACTAATGTGCTATATAGCCACGAGTTTGAGCTGAGGCAAAATAATGGTATTTGCAGACAATTCATGGAGTTTGGTTTAACCTGTTTGGAGAATGGGGTTTGCCACAAATGACAGTGCCAGAAAGTAGTATTTTTCGCCCTGGAAAATCAATTTCTTTAACTGTTTTTGATTGAAAACCTAATCTGATATTATCTAAAGTGTCCTGATGGAGGAAAGCTATATTCTATTTATCGACATATTTTTCTTGTCATCTTTTACAGGTTGAAAGGTGACAGAAGCTCCCTAAGGTATTAACTGCGCTCCTATGATGTTGTGCATACGTCTTTTTTTATTTAAAGCGTGATAAAGTTTCAGAGGGAAATAAAGAGTAAAATGGAACTTTTTTTTTTTAGCTCTGCTCTCAAATTCCTCTCCAAAAATGCTTCTGGATTTTATTTCCCAGCCTGACTGTACAATATAAAGGATGGATATGGCCTTTCGGGTAGATTCCAAATGGGGAATGTGAGCTTTTCTGTTTCGGTTTCCTGCGGCCTACTGTGCCAATAAGTATGAACAAACTTTTCTCTTTTTTTTTTTTTTTTTTTTAACCGATTCTAGTAGTAAGTTGCAAATGTGTTTTCATTTTCAAGAGGTTTAGCAGACTGGAAGTCTTTCCACACACATGCTCATACAGTAGAAAGCCCCTCAATTTTCTTACGAAATTTCTTTTACACATTTTTCAAGTGTTACGGTCGGTTGACTCTGAGTAGAATCATTTCAAAATTATAAAGTGGTATTTGACAGCTGGCAGCTATTACATGTTTGGAAAATGTTAAATGAAGAGTACATTTAGATTCCTTTAATGCCAAAGGGTGTCCATCTGTGAGTTTGTATCGTGCATGTTCCTCACTGCCTGTCACGGATTCCTTGAATGAAAAATGACTGTGGAGGTAAATGAGCTGTGAGGTATCAGCTTTGAAGCTGATTCTGCTCTGAATTGATGTGGTGTGACTCCTAAAACCACTATGGGATTTATTTTGGATTCTCTCCCACTTTTTGTCTCTAGAGTCTTAAATGGTTCTGTTCCATTTCACTGAAGCACTCCTACACACACACACACACACACCTAGGTGACCTAGAAGTAGCACTTCACCTTAAAGGAGGTCATCCAATCAGTGGGCATTATGATATTACAGCAGACTGTTAAAAATATGGCTGAAGTGATGAATGGACAGCTTAGCTATGCTGTATACCGCAAGTCTTTATGTATCTCACAAACGAGGCCAGACGAATAAAAGATGGAGCTGAAGATTTGTGGCTTTCTTTACCGTCATAGCATAAAAGTTGAATTGACAATTTAACATTAAATAATGCATTGGATGAGGGTGTAGTATAAACTTTTTTTATCAGGTTTGGCACATAAAAAGTTTGCCGGCTGCCAACGTCAGACTGAACGACACTGAAATTGAAATAGCGTGGTGTGTCAGCATAAGCGTAGACTTCTTTCGGTGATGCACAAATGAGCTCATTTTATATTCTTTCCCCAAGAAAAGCTTGAACGTATGGAGAAGTCATCTCCGAGCTTTGGAAATGAGCTTCACTGTCAAGCTCTGTAAAGTCTAGCCATTTCTTTCTAGATGATGTCTGATGTTGCGTCATGACTGATTATGTCTCATTGAACGGGTAGATTTTGTAGCATTGTTTGAATTTTAATGGAGGAGAATGAAACCTGAACCTTTTACTTTAAATATGGTGGTTAGATGTTTGTCACAGATAGAAAGATCTTTCCTCCAACATACATTTTTTTATTTCATCACTTCACTTTGCACTATGAAGCATATGCAAAGATACTACAGTGCAACATGTTACTGTGTGTATATCTGTGTGTTTTTGTTGTCTATTTATTGGAGTCTTCACACATTGTGTGCCTGACTCTTTTGTTATATACGTGGAGTTCTTCTTGCTATAAACCATAATTAAGTCTCTCCCTCTGTTTTACTGAGGCTTGTCCAACAGGGGCGCTGTGATTAATGACCACTCAGGGCCTAATGAATGCATGTAAAAGCAAAGCAAGTATTTCAACATGGCACAGCACAAGGCAGGCCAGGACCGGGCCCATATTTCCCTAATGTTTGACCTGCAGTTACTCATTAACCCTTTTCAACTTGTATTTGTAAGGCTGTTTGTTGTCCTTGGAGTCTATTATGCCACCATCATTATCTCCAAAGCAAGCATGTTCGGCAGAGGTAAACAACAATTCCAGGAATAGGGAACTACTATTAGTTTTGTTGGACAAGGTATATTTGTCATACTTCTCTTTTGTATTACTTTGGCCGTTTGTGCTGTCATAGAATTTAATTATGAGTAAACATGTCACCAGAGTTTCTTAGGTGGGGAATTTTCTAATGTATTGCTTTGAAATTTAATCAATTATTGCCTGATATGAGGAAATAAGGAAAATACTGTTTGTGTGTGTGTGTGTGTGTGTGTGTGTCAACTTTGGTACCTGAATGCAAGGGCAAAGGTATGTTTGGATATGTGTGATTGTATAACAATTATTTTGAAGTCATTTTTCAAACAAAATGGAAAATATTTGCTTGTGCCGTCTTCTCAAAAGTGACAATTAGTTTCTTTTGTCTTCATCATTATGAACTATATCTTTAAGTTTTGGACTGTTGGCTGGACATAGCAAGCAATTTGAAGATGTCAACATGGTCTCTAGGAAATTGTGATGGGCTTTTTTCATTCTTTTTTGACATTTCATAGACTCAAAGGTTGACTGAAAATATAATAGAAAGATTAATTAATGATGAAATAATTAGTTTCGGCCCAAGCGTTTCTGCTAGTGTGTATGTTAGTGCGCATTTGGCTGTATGTAGTGTATCAGTATTTTCATGTGGCCACCGCAGTGCGAGTCTGGCTCGTCCTGGTTACATGTGGCAGGCCATTAGTGGGGCACTGACTGAATAAACAGCCATCAGAAGCACGCTGTGTACTGGGTCGTCTGCAGCTGCACTCATCCCCACAACAAGCCAAGAATGTCCAATATAGCTCGTAGGCACCATGAAAACTACAGCTACTGTCTGCCTGGTCCTGGCTTTGGCCTGGCATGGAACAGCTCGGCCATGCATGGTGATGTCACACCCCTGCTGAATGATGAATGAAAGACCAGCCAACATGGAAACCTGATTTGAAAAGCAAGGACATTGAAAAATAGTTGGCACTGTGGCACCACCACATGAAGGTTCTATGATGAAATTCTCATTTCTTGTAAATCTGATTTAAAAATGCAGCACCGCACAAGGTGATTTTGTTGATGTGACATCAGAGCTGCCTCAAAGCTGCTAGACACGTTTGGTAATTTGTCAAAGATCAAGGTAGGCAGAGGTAAAGACAGGTGGGGTCTGTGCTGTTTGAGGTGCAGCTGAGTTATTATAAAGCAGAGACAACCAGACACATGCATATTTTAGATGAGGCCAGTATCAAAGATGAGGGAGGGAGGCCAGTAATCGGGACAGATTGTGTGCTTTGGCTGAGGTACTGGGTGCTGCTGGGTAGGGAGAGGGGGAGCATATGGGCTGAATTCTGAGGGGTCTTGGCCCACCTTAATATGGTGGGCACGCAAAGACTGCCCCCTGAAGACATGCAGGCAATGCCAGGAATCTTAAGCCACGTAGTCGTGCCAACAGCTTGCTATTGAAGTCCTCCCTGCTGCCTTGGCTACGACATAGCATCTTATCCCCTCACATCCACTTTCCTCTAGCCGTATTTCTACTGTACCCCTTCATTTCGTCTCTGTGCGTTTCTTCAAAGTGGTCCCCTCTGGATATTAACCCATTTGAATAAGTATCTCTTTCTAGAGGACAAGATGAGCTAAGTGGCCACAGGGGCACACGATGAGTGGAAAACAGAACCAACTGGCTGTGATTGGTTCAAACCAGCCTGTAGTAGAAACGCTGGCCATGCTTCTCACATCCACATGATCCACGGAAAAAAAAGACTTAAGGGACCCATTTTAAAATCTTTGATTTAATGCTGTAGCCTGTGCTTGTTGACAGCAGTGACCAGACACTGCACAACTTCTTCTTTTTTTCATCACAGGACACTTTTGTTTCTGAAATGATGGTGTAGACATCAGCACCCATGGTGGGCTGGTGGTTTTTGATATGCCAGAACTTTATTACGTGTACTGTACGTGTGTATTTGAATGTGTGCATGCGCTTTATTTGTATGTGTATACTGTAATACATGTGCGGAATGATATGCACACTCAGCAGAACTAAAGTTGAGTTGGTTTGTCCAGTTAATGACTCATCTAATACCCATATTCCAATAGCCACAGCAAACATGTTTTGCCATGCGTGTGGGAGATGATAGAAAACAGTGTCTAACATACAATAACCTCAAAAGGAACAACATTAATGTTCCTTTTATGCAATGAGGTTTTAACCTCAAAGACAAGATGCAGGAATCCTCACATTTGCCATCCCTGCATGAAATAATCATTAAATGGAAATGGCTTCGACACAGACTAAAAGTCCATCCCAAAGGAATAGGGAATTAAAAACCAAATGAACTTCTGCGACTTGATATTAACAACACTCTTGATACAATGATATCAATGCTTTTTTGGGGGGTTAAAACAGCTGAACCAGGTTCACATTATAAAAGTGGAAAAACGGCCTCAGGGCTGTACTACATGGGGAAAGATTTTGGGCCGTGTTCTGAAGATGTTTTGGGGTCTTTCAATTTACCCAGTGTCATCACAGGCACCATAACAAGTGCTTTTCAAATATTGGGTTAGAAAAAAAAATGGGCCTAATGTACGAACCACTCGTACGAATAGATGTGTTCTGAGATTTAAGAAATTTAGTTCTAGTCACTAATTTTCTTGTATTGAGAATTAGGTATACCAACAAAATACTTCTTTGAGATTTCCTGATTTAATTGTCAAATTTGTGCAACTTATGCATTTCCGTAGGTGTTAAGAAAGTTATTTTACTGAAATTGCTGCCTCAGGGTATTATTGCAAGTCGCTGTCCAGCGGAACATCCTCTGTTAGATCGTCTAACTGGGTTTATGTGGCCTTCATCAAGTTGAAAGGAGCAATTTACAACATGTTTGTGCAGTCAAGAGGGTTTGGTGAATCCGACTTGGAACACACGGGCACACCTAACAGAAAAAGATAAGGGAGGTTTAGGATAAGAACATTTTTGTATTATTATCCCGAGGTCTAGTGTGGGCAATTAGTGTTCTCAGCAAATGAAGGGATTTAACTCAATGCTATTTCTGCATGAAGAGTTTGTTGCAATGAAATGAAGTTCCCTCAGCTGTGGAGTTGTTGCTGAAAATCTTGTGGACGTGTAGCCTAATTATCCAGAGACAGAAACTGTTTATTTATACAAATTCAAGCAAATCAGCAAAGGGAAGGAAACAGTTTCTCAGTTGTTTTTAATCAACATATAAGTAAGAAAAGAATTCAAGGAAACTTGAGGAGCTTTTGTGTGTGTGCACGTATTTCGGTATGTAGCTGAATTTCTTGTCTGGGGATGACACGTGGCTGCTTATAAAAATATGATACTGATAAAACAAAGCAGACGCCTAAGAGGTCTGACACCATATTAGATATTTCCACTGTACACTTATATAAGTCTTTTCAAAGATTGTTTTAAAAGGAACACCCAAGAATTTTCAGGCAGGCTTCATAACCCAGAGGAGACGTGGGGTTTTGGCTGGTGTTTTTCTCTACTCAAATCACTTACTGTGCCCAAATAGTGGTGTCTGGGCAGAACCGAGCTGGTTCCCATTTAGAGACAGTGGCTGGCTCCGGCCTGTAATTCGCAGAAGGGGAAACAAATTGCTCTCTGGTCTCTGTCTCTCCTCGAGGCCAGTTTATTTCATGCTACTTTGGCTCTGCCATTCTTTTCCTTGCGTGTGTCATCCTTCCAAGTATTTCAAACACTTTTGAGAGCCATTACCACGGGCCTCTCAGGAGGGGTGAAGGGTGGGGCCGGCTGGTTGCTTGGCTCGCTAGTTGGTAGAAAACGTGGCTCAAAAAAACATACACACCACACCCTCCGCTCAAAGCACTGCAAGTACCTCTGTAGTGGCAGCTCAGTCGTCACAGCACTCATCACAAGATTTGTCTTTAACTGCTCGGTAGCTATTACTTTACCGGTGACATCATTATTAGTTGTCAGCTAGCCTCTGAGGAAAGTGAGGAAACAGAAACAGCTCAAGATTATTGGCTCCGCCTATCTGTCTGTCTTTCACTCTGTCAGCTGGGCTCAGATCTTCTCTGGTCCAGTGTCAGGAACCACAACAAGGACTGGAGGAGCAGCAATGAGGAGCGGTTGCTCTTGTGGCCTCTGTTCCTACAGTAGATCACTCTGTAAACGTTTTTTTCTCTCATATATCAAAGGGAAGAGAGGATTAGGCTTAAACTTCACATTAGAATAAACGACTGCGCTCTTGCTCCACGCGAGGTCTAAAGACACAAACAGCTTTGGGGGACTTGAGATTTAGAAAAACTATGTAAGACTTTACAGTCTCTCATATAGAGGAAGTAGACGTATTCTGCAATGTGAATACAGATGACGGAGACATGGATAGGTTTTACATTTATTTTGACTTAACATTAGCTGTTTATAATAAACGTATGTACATGTTTCTCTTTTCTCTCGTACATACTTGACAGTTATGCTGGCAATTTTCTATTGCTATAAAGTTTAAGGTTTTTGGATGTAGTGGTCTGCCACCCTAGGCAGGCATTCATTTTGATATAATATAAATTTATAGTATAATTAGATAGTAACAGTAGTCTAGAATAAAAAAAAAAAAAACATGCAGTAGCATGGTTTACTGAATGGTTGGCTGTAGTATATGGGAGAAAATAGTCTGAAAAGATGGTAGCTGTGTGTTATTTATAATTCTCTTTATCTTAATTGAAAAAGACAAAAGAAGATATTAAGTGAAATATTTTTACTGTTTTCAGCACAAAGACTCGGTTTCACTTTATTCTCTTGTATGCTTTGGTTTTCCTTTCAGTTTTGTATTGTTCAGTGGTATAAGGGACAGACAAATGAGGTACAATCCAAGCCACAGTAGGTCTGACCTGAGCCTAAATGTAACTCTAACCTTAACCATGAAGCCCACTCCTAATCCCTAATAGGACCAAACAAAATGTACTCACTCTCAGCACTCAAATTGGTCTTCCCAAAGATAAAGGTACAAGAACTTTTACACGTAGCCCATATCATCAGACCTGTCAGCCCCATGTGCAGTAAACATATAACTAAAAGCACTTATCCACACACTCCTGTTTCATGTTCACACACGTGTTCTGCATGCTCTGCATCTGGTTTGTGTTTATTTAGATGCCTCTGGCTGTCTAACCAACCCCCACCCTCTTTCCGTCTCTCTCTCTCACTCTCTCTCACCGCTCCCTCACCGCTCTCTCTCTCTCTCTCTCTCTCTCTCTCTCTCTCTCTCTCTCTCTCACCGCTCTCTCTCTCTCTCGCTCTCTTGCTCTTTCTTGCTTCTTTTTCTGAAGGTATAGGGAGTGATTTCTAAGACTTCTAAGACTTTTTTTCAACATGCTTTCATTTACATGCTCTTTAGTGTCTTTCCTGCCAACAAAAGCCGGAGCCAGTATTCAGTCATCAGATAGTGAGTAATACTGAGAGAGCCCATTGTGCAGAACAAAGGCATCGCCTGTGCTCTCTCCGCTGATGTACAGTATATTTTCAACAGCAGCCGTTTTTCAGCCAATAGGAATATTGAGATACGGAGACCTGTGTCCCTAAAAAATTGCTTTGCGAACCCACTTGAGACTTGCAGATAAGTTATATTTTCATCGGCTCAAAAAGCTGTCATATTTGGAGTTTCTAAGGCTTGGCAAGACTGTGAGACTTTGCTTCTCTTCAGTAAGAAGTGGCTGATCTGTCCACAGTAATATTTGGTTTGATGGCACTGATTTCAGTGCTTTTTTTTAAACAAAGATTATGCGTTTAGCAGTCTTACTTCAGGGGAGGGAAGCTGTTAAGTGGCAGTCCAATTTTCTGTTTTCCTGATTAAATCTAATAATGTGGCTTGGTCTCTGTAGCTGGGAATCCACATAAAGGGCACAGCGCAGATTGCATGTTGAAAAGCAACAAATACGACACAACCTTTGCATCAAGTTCCTTTTCATTCTGATTAAATAAATCCATTAATGGAAATTAAATCTTTTAATTGGAGCATAAACAATCAATTCAGGTTTGAGAGACGAGCACAATTTTAAGAAGGCTTCACAATCGGAATGGCTATATTTTCTTATCCTCACTTTCCTACGCTTCCCTCACCACAAAGAGTTAAAACAAAACCTAAAATAAACTGACAAATCTGACCTAGATTATGAGAGGCAAATCTATCTAATTAATCTTTCAAAAAGCTTAAGGGTGGGAAATAAATAGGTCTACATGTTGCTGCAAATTCTCTTTTAGTCAGTCTCCCACCTGCCATTATAACATCTGTCTGTCAGTGCTGCCAGGTAGCCTCCAGGTTCCCTCCTTCATGCAATTAAACAATTACCACAATTTAACCTTCTCTCATGTACACAGGCGCTCATTTGTAGAATTTGGAGAGTATTCCTCCACCCCTCCGACTCCTGCCCATTTAATTTTTCTCTTCAGGCAATCAGCAGAGTCAAGATTTTGTTTTACTGTGCAGGCCTGTCTCAGCCAAAGTGTGGCCAAAGCTCCAATTTAATTGTTTTGCTCCATTTGCAGTTAAATAAATGGGGTACACTGAGCAAAAGTGGGTGTCAGCACACAGCATGGGGGAGCACGCAGGCATGGAGCATGTGATTGGAATATATGGCTCAGGCATTTTCCCAATTGCTAGAGGTCTCATCAAGCCTGTGTAAATGTTTACCCTGCACACAGTTTCCATTTCAGCTAGCTAGCCCAGCAACACCTTATCACTTAGTGGTTCGTAGGTTTCAGTTCTGTCAACGCCACTGTCCCGCAGCTGGCGCAGACCGGAGGTACGGCAGCAAAGACCTGTTTGTTGCCAGAGCTTCTCATGACATTGGCTTTGTGTAAGCACGTCTTCAGCTGCTTTTTATCTTGTCTCGCTACCTCATTTATGAATTAATGGCTGTGTGTACATGTAACGCAGTGTCCCTGAATCATTAACACAGGAAAGTGAATTGCAAATTACGTGGACTCTGTTTGTTTTCTGCCATTGTCTGGTAAAGCTAGCATCTGATGGGGGAAGAAGGGGGATGCTGACCTCAGTATTTAACATTCAAAAACTGAAACACTACATACAGTAGCTGCTTGAATTAGATGAGAGAAACTATTCTACATAAAGGACTCGTTCAGAAATCTCTCAAAATAACCCCTCGAGGTGGTACATAAGGCTACATAATGTGACATGTGCAGAATGTGATGTACAGAAAACTCAATACCAGAAAATTAGGCTAGATGGGATAAAAAAAAAAAAAAGACGACAAATGGAAAATTCCTGCATTCTGAAACTTCCCACTCCTGTTTAATTCATGATCTACTCTTTCTGTTTGTGTGTCTCCTTCAAAGGCTTGCTGAAAGACAGATTTGGGCTAATGATTCCGTGGCCACTTAAAAGCTCATTGTCACATTTCATATTTCTCATTTTCATTTTTCTCTATTTTTGCTCTAAAAAGCTTCATTTTTTTAATCTTGCTTTCGTCCATCTCAACTCCACCTTCAGTTGCACATGTGGATGTGGAAAGACACTACAGTAGATCAGAAAGCACAGCCTGCACTCTCACAGTCCAAATAAATCAAGAAGATGCAGGGGCCCTAAGAGACAAGAGCTGCAATCTGTGATCCTTTAGCCACAGCTAAGGGCTTTGGCTCAAATGATTCATCACATGATGATTAGTTGTGGCCGGGCTGGTATCCTTTCTCTTCTAACCCTGGGCCTGTTGGAGGCTATTTTGGAGATGATCAGGCACTCGCCGCTAACCAAGCTTCAGATGTGGAAAAGAAATAAGTGTTATGTCTCTTAACAATCTGACAAACCTGGAAACCATATGAGCTGCGCTGCAGATTTGGTTTTGTGTGTGTGTGTGAGTTTGTGTGTGTTCGTGTGTGTGATTGTGTGTGTACCGTATGTGTGTGAGAGAGAGAGAGAATGAAGGAGAGAGAGAGAGAGGTTATTTTGGTGGACTCAACGTGTAACAGATTATAATTCAAAATTCAGTAATGACATTGCAGTCCTTACTGATCTTTGTTATGTAGTAACCAGTGATTTGAAGTGAAACACATGGCATTTCAGTCTACTAACAGGTGACTTTAGAGCAATGAAAAGTCACCTGCAGTTGCATTTTTAAAAGGCAGGAACCAGCCTTACACACTTCACTTCTCAGATTATTTGCTATCACAATTAACCGTTTAGAGCTCATTTTGCAGAGACAGGTGTAATTGTCTAGTTAACTGAGAGGACAACAGGGTGATAAGATACATGAGACTAAGAGTGAATTTTATGAATGCCCCCTCGCTGGAGTACAAGGCTGTCTGTTGTGCTAATACACTGTGAATTTTTAAGGAATTTGGGCAGATCATTTCAATTTTACTTTGGAATAAAAATGTACTATCCTAATTCTTAGCTGGCTAGCTGGCCACTGCTAAAGGCTCATTTATGCTCAACGTTAGATACGAGTGATTCAAAATGAACGCAGAGTACTGACAGAAGGCTCTGTCTGTGTGTTCATTTTGTCCGTATTTGTGCACGTTTTCTGAAAGCTTTCCGATACGGAAGAAACGGAGCCCTACCGCTGCAAATAGTGGGGGAATGTAGCCAATACTTCAGATTGAACACGACCATAGGACATGATGAAGACATTTAAAAATGGTGGAACCTTTTGAGGAGAGGCTAGACGAGTAGGTCGCGTGTAGCCCAAAAAAAGTGACAGTGCCAACTGTATGCATAGCAAGCCCGTCGACTGCACATACTCCAGTTGTTCCACACTCCGCTCCAGTTGGTGGCGTATGCTCCTCTAAGTGGTTTGCCAAGAAGAAGAAAAGAACAACAAAATGGATGCTTGTTTTGAGGAGAGATTTTGCGAGGTAATCTGCTGTTGACATTTTAATATTTCATCTTTAAAGCAATACAAAGACCACCAACTGGAATGGAGTGTGGATCGGGAAATGCACATGCATGGGATGCCAGACCAACGCGGACCGTCAATAGTGTATGAATGGAACCGCATGTGTGTCCGTGTGACCGGTACAAGTCTGCATCCGTCCGCGGATGCTGAACATGGAAAGTATGTCAGAGCCTTTAGTGGTATTTTTTTTAAACATTTTTTAGTTATATTTTTAAAGTAACTTGCCCAAAGCTGCTGGTTTAAAACAAGAATGAGAGTGAAGATGGTGAAGGACCATGTGGAACAGAAAATTTAATGAAATTTAAATCTTGGTACGTGGCTTATGGCTTATTGTAGTAAACACTTGAGTCGATCCATTATTCCACCCTGCTTGGCATGGCTTTGTAGAAAGGCAGCATACATTGTCACATGTTTATTCCCGCTGTTGAGTTTTTACGTAGTTATTGTGAAATGGATGCATCCTTCATCTGGAATGCATGTAAACACTCCTGCTTAGTGATGGGCTTCACTGTCCTTGGGGCAGACAGAGAGTCAACCTGCAGCCTGTGTGGGCTCCCTTTGTGTCTTGGGTCTTCTCTGTTGGTGGCACTGTTTTAACAGCCTCCTTCCCTTCAACTATTACCCAGCAGCAGAGAGAGGCTGTAAACCCCTATGTTTAATTAATGGTTTTGTGCAACTTATTTATACATCATAAATGGCTACAGGGGGAATATTAGAAGCATGTTGTTTATCACATGTCTGGCTTTTTAACAGCATGCTGTTTTATGCAAGGTCTTTGCTGTTGCAAAGGTGGAAAAAAGGAAAGAAGTTGTCTAGAGGGGTTAGACGTGCAAAGAGCGGTATGGCTCTATGATAAAAAAAGGTTGCAGTTTTACTTGGACAGGTCTCAAGCAGGGAGGTGGTTGTGCAGGGCTGACAAGACCACCAGAGGTATAGGTCTGAGAGAGCAGGAGGTATGGAAACATGTCCCATCCGCAGAAAAAAGGCAGATGGAAAAAGCAAAGATGAGTAATGAATCATAACATCATATCAATATCCTGGATCCTGGCCTACTATAACAGAATGAAAATGAGAAAGAGGAAAAGGAAGAAATTGAGGTGAGACAGAGGGGGGGTGGGGGGGTGAGAATAGGCAAGTTAAAGCAGGGTCAAGGCGGGACAAGGACTAGGAACTAGAAAAATAGTGAAAAGGTAAACTGACAGCAGTGAATGATGATGATGATGGGGGGTGTGGCGTCTCTGTAATAACGTGCAATCAGACACATGGTACAGCAGTAATAGGAGCCACAGCTGTCCTGTGCCTCACTGACTTGTAATGAGAATGAAGCCTGTGCTCTCCTCACCCTCTTTCATTCTTTCCTATGTCACCCATTCTTTCCTATGTCACCCTTTCTTCCCTTCTCACTTTGTCTCTTGACTTTCTTTCATTCTCTTACCATCTCCCCTGCTTCCTCTTTTTATCCCTGTTATCTCCAGCAACCTCTTCTTCTACTTTGTTTTCTCACTCATAAAGGTTTTTTTGTTTCATGTATCTTTCTTGCAGACATGGACACCAGTCCCTTCATCCGCCCTCTGCCCACTCCTCCCCTCCAGTCCCTTCACCTCCACCCCCCTTTCCCCACCGTCCTCATGTATTGAAGCCAACAGATCAAACAAAATCCCCCCATAAATACCAGCCTATCTAATCAGCTAAATTGCAGCAGAACACTGTGCCTGAGGGGAACGTTTTTCTTAGCTGGGAAACATTACTTAATGGCATCAAATCAGCCATTGAGAGCATGCTGCTGTCTCATTATTAAGAAATGAGTCTTTTTGCTGGAAGTATGTCTTCCTGCAAAGTTTTGGTTGAATAAAGGAATTTGCAGGTTTTGCCAACAAGGTCTCTTAAATATAATCCATTACAGACTAGTCATTATCTGTTTTAATCAATCATTTAATACAAATATTCAGAAATGAAAGTCACTTAAGTTCTGAAACATAATAGATGACCGAATGAGGGTAAAATAAAACAAAGCTTTTCATGATCTGTAACTTGTACAGACTCTTATTTTTTCTCTCTTTAAGTCCACAGACTTAACCACAGACTAAACCATAAATAGCACTTTATCTACACTAAAGCGAGTGAGTGTACACAAGAGAGGTGAGCTGGAGACTTAAATCACCTGCCACTCGAGAAGCCAACCTCCCTTCCCTCTACAATTCCGTCTCTCACCCACTTTCCATTATTTCTGAACCAAAATGAAATTTCAGTGAACCATTCAGAATAAAAAGGAGGAAATAAAAGCTATTCCAGGAAGCAACGGCAGCGTCTGCAGTCTTTCTACCTAATGACTCTTTGCAAAACGTGACCGTCAATGATGAAATAAGGTCCTAAGCTTTTTCTTTGATTGCTTTTCTTGTTCCCTTAATTCTTTGGTTGCGACTCGAGTGCTCTTCTTACGGACATAGTGTTTAAACCATGACAATGTTAGCCTAACTCATTGTGCTGTATCGTAGCCTTGGTGGTTAGGCAGGACTTGGCCAAGGACAGACAACAGCCGGACGTTATCAGAAGGGCTGATGTCCTCTGGTTCATAACCTTGGCTCATATCCGCTGCTGCTTCCCACTAACTGAATTGGCAGCGAAGCAGGGCTTTTCCGTGATGTGATCTATCTGCTGGTGTAGCAGCAGAAGCATTACCATCAGTGGAGAAAACATCAAAACAATTATTATTCTAATATCTACCTTTCAACATAGGGCATATTGTTTATCTTGAGCATATATTATATACTCTAAGAGCTCATTCTGCACAGCTTTTTGGTATTTCATGTCTGTTCCCAAGGTTGAAAACAGATGATCAGTTAATAATGTGCATGCAAAAGAATCCATGTGAATCTCCAATTAATTAATTAATTTCTTTGTGTTGCTTTGGCAGGCAATTGGCAGCAAATTCCATTTTAATCCCAGGTTGCTTAACTTCAGTTTGGCATATGCTCTTCGACAAAGATCTTAATTCAGTGGAAAATCATTTAATTACTTTGGCTTTCCTGCAAATCAGCCATCAGGAGTACAGTCTTGTCTTCCCTCAGTAAACCAAGGGTGAAGAGTTTGTGTTATTATTAGCCTGTGTGGGCAATCAATCTGTAGATCTCAGACTCTTCAAATGAGAAAAGCGCTGGTCAAGGTCTTGGCCATACAGACAATTAGGGAGAAAAGCCATGCGAGAGAGAGCACGAGGCAGCTGTAAATCTTCACCACAGCCAAGTTTATGACAGTGGAGGATAATGCATGTCTAGAATGAGGGTGAGGGGATTAATTTGGCCGTTTCTTGTAACTCTGGGGGCTTAGACCAGGCAACCCTTCCTCAATGTGACTCCGACCGCATGGCCTTGGGATTCTCTGGTCCTGATTGTAGCTGGAATGGAAGCTCCATTAATGGATGATTCAGTGTTTGACCTCACATGGATCTTTCAGAAAGAATGTACCATCACCAACTCATGAATGTGACAGTCAAAGGCTGTTTAATTTATCCAAGAATACTAAACCAGGCATTTATACTATAGGTTTATGGGTCAAGTCTGAAGTCCTCATTTTTGTGACTGATATCAAGTCAAGTCTACAGCTCTGATAGTCCCTCTGTGGGTCATGCTTAAATGTTTCAATAGTAAGCATGTTAAATCACATCCATGATCAGTATTCATAAGCACCACTGACAAAATATCTCTTTTTGATGCGGTCTTTACCCCCTTGACTGTTTCCTTTCATGCCTTAGTGCACATGGTGCTACGTTTAGTTTCACCTCACGGCCATTCTCTGTTGCTATTAGCCATGATGCGAGTGATTACCCCTGACCCCAATCGATATAGATGTCGATTCCCTCGATTGGCTTGACTCTTAGCATTAAATATCAGCTTCACTCTGCACTACTCTTGCCCCAAGGGTTAATGACACATCCTCATAGGCCTCTTCTGGATCCCAGTCCAGCCGCTGATCCAAAATTCCTCATCCCCATCCCATCTAGATCCACGGCTGTCTCCATAGCAACAGGCATGTGTTTTGTTTACATGCAGTGGTCCGGATGGGACGGGTGTTTTGGGGAAAGAGGAAATGAATCACCGTGGGGAAATACAGGTCTTCGTCCCCGCAGGGTCAAAGGTGAACAGAGACTGGGGAACCCAGTGATTCCTTGGAAAACGACCCCCATTCTCCATTCTCTCTCAAACACTCAGCCTGTGCCCGTCGGCTTCCTCTCCAGCTATGATTAGAAACCATAACCTCATGCTTCACTGTCACACTGTGTCTACATCCATTTCGTGAGGAGAGCTAAATGACCTGCTTGTCGGACTGAGACTTTACCCACATACCCCTCAGCTCTGGGAGAGTGGGGACTTTAGGGTCTAATCACCTTTTGCAGGCTGATTATAGAGGCCCACCATCTTCCTGTGACATGTTAATCAGGCCGGTGTTGTGGACATATTTTTGAGACACACAGAATCTGGGGCTTTGATGCTTCCTCCACTCCGGTCCTGGTCAGGGTCAGTGCTGATGACTTCTTTGATGTTACCTCTAGGGCTACTCAACAGGGTGAATATGTCAGCATCAATTATGGTATTATGGGACTGTAATTGCTTAATACATGGTCTGATGGTATAAGTGGTATAACTACTTAACCATTCTGTTTTTTATTTTAGAGTCTGAACTTCTCATCTTCTGCCTTAGGTATTCTTCTTCTATATTACACAGGGGATTTGCCAAGACTTTCCAGACCATTTGTCCTTTATCTAACAGTTTGGCATTCCTTAACTCCTTCATTGATTTTGGGGGCACTGCTAAATTTTTTGAAAAATGAGGGTCGGATGTGGAGATTTTAGATTAATTCCTTGCCCATTCTGTGGCTAAAGAACTACCAATGCGGTCTAACAGTGACCTCATAAATAAGGCTATTACAGCAATCAAAGTAGAAGTATAAAATAGGTGGATTTTGGTTTGAAAAAACGTAGGGGCAGGAAGGCTTTCATTAAGGACACAAATGAATCTTTGGTATGGGAGACTTCCTGCGCAGGCCAAGTGATCCCCAGACGATGGTAAATCAATCTGAATATCCGTTGGTGTCATCACACAGTTAATGGTTATGAAAGAGCCCTGTGAGAGAAAGAGCTAAACTTTTTCTTCCCTTTTCCTCTCTGAGCCACAGTTGAACCTCTTTACTTTCTTCGGTCACCCTTTTGAAGGAGGGGTTTGATAGAAGACACACATGGCATTGAGAAGGAAAAAAAATACCTCTTACCATCTGTCATTTCTACTCTCATCTTGTCATAGGAATATTTATGTTCTTTAACCATAATAACCATTGCTTTAAACCCCCTTCCAGTGACCTCATCGCCCGTTACAGGCCTGTCATGCAAATCATTGTTATACGGCACAAAAATGGCAGCAATAACTCATCCTTACAAACCTAAAACAGCACTCTTGTGTCTTCCCTTCCACTGCACACCTGAAGTTCATTGATACTGGGATTGGGCCTGGTGGTGATGAATTTTACATCACTTTTTGAGATAAACCCTTTTCAAAGGAGCTAATAAATTTGAATGAGGTCACAGGAGGATGCCCTCAAGGATGAAAGATTCTGAGTCTTAGGAGTTACTTTCTCTGAAAAACAATATGTTTTACCTGTACTTTACCACATATTTGCTCCACTTGATATATATGGATTCATATTTTCAATTTAACAACTCCTTTCAGAATATTGCACCTTATCTTCCAAGAATTACATTAATACTCAGATATTTTGCATTAAAATAGCATGATACTGCATGCTTTAGGGGGACTGACTTACATATGCACTAAGCTTGTTTTTAGAGTTTCTTTCTCAAAGCAGGGACTTCAGTTCACTATTACAGTAATTTAGCACATACTAGAAAAGAGTTATCCTTCTTCTGCTTAGTTGTCTCCAAAAATGGTACACTATATGGCCAAAAGTATGTGGACATTGTTACGTAGGTTACGTAACTATGTGGACATTGTTACGTAGGTTATATTGTGTCCAACTTTATGGCAACAGTTTGGGGAAGGCCCTTTCCTGTTTCAATACGATAGTGCTCCTATGCTCATGGGTTAGGTTGATAAAGAACTTAGTTTCTGAGTTTGGTGTGGAAAAAACTATGACTGACTAGCCCTGAGTTCAACCCCATCCCAACACCTTTGGGACGAACTGGAACACTGACTGCGGGCAATATCTTATCACCCGACATCAGTGTTGGACCTCATTAATGTTCTTGTGTCTGAATGGGAGCAGATCCTTGTTGAAAGCCTTCCCAGAAGAGTGGAGGCTGTTATACCAGTGTGTTGATGCCGATGGTTTTGGACACCCCAGACTTTTTCTTAATAAATGCAATGTAGACCATGCAAGGAAGCTTCTTATGTATCCTTTTTGTACCATATACGATGCAGGGAGTCTTTATCCTACTTTCTATCAACCTATCCCCTTCACTCCTATGTTCTCTCTCTCTCTCTCTCTCTCTCTCTCTCTCTCTCTCTCTCTCTCTCTCTCTCTCTCTCTCTCTCTCTCTCTCTCCCTCTCTCCCCCTCCCTCCTTTGTATGGACTCCTTCACCTGTATTCCTCCCCTCCATCCTATTTGTCTTTTTACACCTTTGCAGTCTCTCTTTTCTCTTATACCTGTCATGCATGTTAGGGCTCTAAGGGATATGAGAAGAAGAAAGAGTCTGTAGGCCCAGAGCTTGAAAAGACTGGGAAGCAGAGGAGGGGAGGGAAGAGGAAGAGCGGCGACCAATAACTCCCTCTGAACATTTTAAACTTCTGGCTGGGCTTTCAAGTGCTGCTCCACTCTAATCCCAACCAATCTCTGCCAATCCCACAGGCCTGCCATGGACTCGGTGAACGGTAAAAACATACCTCTTTTCCCTCCTCTCTCTTCTTTTAAACTTGCTCCATTCATTTGTACCTGGCCTTTATTCCCTCTTTATATTAGCCAGCTATTGTACTAAAACTACTCATTCTTCATTAAAAGGTGGAATGTGAGTGTGTGTATCAGTGAGTGTGTGTGTGTGTGTGTGATTGTGCATGAATATACTTTTGAAGTGTGTTACGTGCTTTCTGCAATTGTGTGTCTGAATGTGCTTGTGTCAGTCATTTTTGCATTCTCATTTTCCATTCCCCCTTTCCTGAACTAATTTTCAGGAAACTAGATTTTGGAGAGGATTACTTCTGGTTGCCAGATATTTATGTCAGAGTATGAGCGCGAGGGTCCCAACTGTGGATCAGCAGAGGCATTCATTCTGTCAATCTGCACTGAGCCACCACCACATGAGATATCTCTTGGCCTTCCTCGTCTAGCCTCGGATAAGTTTTTGTCCATAAAATCCACATTGACATCCACACTTTAGGCAGACATGCACAAAATAGCAGAGTAAATGTAGACCAGTTGTGCTGGTAACATGGTTGACACTGCCAGTGTTTAGATTTTTTCCACACTGAATCAAAAATGTATGCATTTGGGATGTTGTAAGGCATTTTAGTTAGTCTTGAAAGGTACTGACCTGAGATGCATTTGAGCATTATGATGAGTATCTTTCATTTCAGGGGTAACCGTCCCCCATTGCGTACAATGTAACCCTTCTCTACAGCATTATAACCAGTATAGAATAAATTGAAAGCGGCATGCTGTTTTAACCTGCAGTCGATGATAGGGGGTCATTCATGGCACAGTTGCAGCTGTTATTCCACAACATTAGTAAGGCAATTAAATCACACAGTGATGCATACACAGTTTGAAAAAATGTCCTTTTGACAAATGTAGTTAAATAATATCTCCAACAGTAATCAGCCTCCTTAATCACCCTGCATAAGCCCACTCCCTGCCTCCCTCTCTTTGTCATCATTGATACAAGTCACCTAGGCTTTTCATCCGTCTTGTCGTACATTATACAGTATATACATAAATTGCTATTAACCATACCAACAAAGCTGCTACAGTATGAAACTTATTAGTCATTACTGTTGCTTGCTTTGACTGAGTTTACAAATCTCTCAAAGCCCCACGGGAACAACTCTTGTGTGTGTGTGTGTGTGTGTGTGTGTGTGTGTGTGTGTGTGTGTGTGTGTGTGTGTTATCTGTAGAATGTTTAAGTCTGTTTTTGTTGACTATCATACCATATGGCTGCACTATAATTTAATCTCAGGCTGTGTTTTCAAATAGTTCTGTATCAAGTATTACAACCAAGTATTATACAGTATCTAATAATTTCCAAAAATGATAAGTAATTAAGTGAATATACAGTATTTGTACAGCTTTTTATTGCAGATACAATACAGTTGCAAAACGATTCATAATACTTGTGATTTATGATTAGCTATTGAACCAAGACCGTCTCTGAAACAAGTAGAAACTCGCATGGAAACCCCAATAAGTCATATTCCTCTGGCAGAGACAGGAGCATGCTGATTGATGGCACACTAAATTATACGTTATTATACTGGTCTGTGACACACTGCCCTGGCGTGACCTGCATTTGAACAGTTGTGATGCTTTGAACCCCACAACTGGGATAGGAACACGAAATGTTTGATCTCATTTTTAATGTAAAGTTTACTGTAAAGATGCACCGACAATTTCACATTTCTTACATTTCTTTTACATGGAGATGATGCAGAATGGTGTTTACCTAGATACAGGTTTCCCCTGACAAATGCTGCCTCACACAATATGACTGTGAGTAATAAGAACTAAATCACATTTCAGAGCAGAACCTCATAGTGCATCATTATGACTGTATGTCCCCTCTGAGACACGAGGCAAAGCAATTCAGATAGCCTGGGTGCCTATAAAACCTCCCTCACTGTTATTGGCTCCTCTCCTGATGGGGGCCAGGGTCAGAGTTCAAGCATTGAGGGACCACTACTGTCCCCACAGGGAATGCTGGGTAATGGAATGGGAGATTCAGGTCAAATAGAATGATTTGGGAGCAACCATGGCACCGGGTTAGATTCAAGCCATGGTGAAGGTCTAATGCTTGATTTGGGACCTCAACCAGCAGCAATAATGGCCATTAAAAGTCCATCGAGTGACAAAGAGAGCTATAAATCTAATCCCATATTGGGCTGTGCACATATGTTGGCTGTAATTCGGTTACACCTAAATAACTTGATGTCTCATTGTATTTTCTCAGCAATTATTCAACATCATTACTCGTCTTAGAAAACTGATTTTACCTCCAAATTAACCTTGTAGTGTTTGTGTTTGCCTTTTCTAGCATGAAAAAAATTATATAAGCCAGAGCTTATTCCAGCATCAAAGGTATACACACACTCTCAGCCCTTGTTTAAATCTGACTGCATCAGCAGCATCACTGCATGTTTTAACTTCAGCAGGGTAGACTGCGATCAAAAGATGATATGCTGCTGTGTGTAATGGTGTATGTAATGGTGAATATGCTTGCATGCTGAACGCTTTGAGTGTGTGTGTGCTGATGTTTATATATACAGTGGAGGCATTAGTATTAGTGAATGTATATTTCATTTGCAACGTTTGATGTGTGTCTCTCTGTAACTTGATTTGCACTGTATGGCCCTTGTCTGAGTACATATTACATATTATATATACAGCCTTACTATGCACCGTTCAATACAGTCATAATTTAGAATGTAAACAGTTTCCAGTCACTCTCTTACTGAGCAAAATGAAATGAGTGCAAAGGTGAAGTAAGTTCACTTTTTTTAAAGGAATAGTTCAACATTCTGGGAAATGAGCTTTTTCGCTTCCCTGGCAAGAGTTAGAGGAGATGATTGATTCCACTCTCTTGTCTGTGGGCTAACTATGAAGCTGCAGTCAGGAGATGGTTAGCTTAGCTTACGATACTCTAATTTCTGTGCTTCCTGAAGTCTCTGCTGGTTGCCTGGCAACAGAAACAGTTGTCTCATAAAACCATAACTTGTTTTCAAAATTTTTGTACTGATCAAACAAAAGTGATATAATGTGTTAATGAGTGCAAAACGAAGATGCTGGTAGATTTTAGGATTTTTTTGTGTGTGGAATATTTGGATAGCAAGGCTAGCTGTTTCCCTATACTTCCAGTTTGTTATACTAAGCTAACATATCCCTCATTTAAGGGCACAAATATCTCATCTAACTCACAGTAAAAAAAAGTGGTAAGTGTATTTCACAAAAGGTCTAACTATTCCTTTGAAGCATCGACAGGCTAAGTAACCACATAGTGCTATGAAAGCAATGTTAATCAAGGAAAGGAAAGAAAAAACGTAATGCCCTATGAGTAGTCAAATGATTAAAGTGCTCATATTTTGCTCATTTTCAGGTTGATAATTGTATTTAGAGGTTGTACCAAAATAGGTTTATGTGGTTTAATTTTTCAAAAAACACCATATTTTTGTTGTACTGCACATTGCTGCAGCTCATCTTTTCACCCTGTGTTTTGAGCTCGCCGTTTTAGCTACAGAGGCATCACACTTCTGTTCCATCTTTGTTAGGAGTCGCACATGCACAGTAGCTAGGTAAGCACTGCTAGCTAGTCAGTTGCAGAGTATGAGGGCATGCCATGCTAGCAGCTAGGCGAGCATTATAACGTGTGTTACAAAGTGACGCACGTTTGTCACAGAAGTAAAGGTTGGACTACAATAGAGCTGTTTGGAGCAGTGTTTTCTCTGGAAGATGGTAAGTCCCTTTGGGGTGGACGTTGGGTTTTTTTTAATTTTTAAACCTTTTAACGTGCACAATAAGATATATAACACAATAAAGGAAAGGGAAAAAGCCAAAAAGCATAATATGAGCACTTTAAGTCAGAGCATGTGTGTGTATGGTCTGTTGGATGAAGTGCTGGAGGCCAAGTGCAGTCACAGGAGATGGATTTTCAGCCTGGGGAGAAACTGTTCAATTCTGACTGAGGTGATGATCATTACAGCTCTGGGGTGATGTGAGGGAGAAGACTGGGGCAGAGTCATGTTGCATTCAACTATTAAGGTTCTACCCAAATATCTACTTTTTACCATTTCTGACATTCAGATTGATACCCCTGCAGTTTATAATGGTCATTTCAACCCCAAAAGGACCTTGTAATCCCATCCCAGTGGCTTAAAACAAAAACAGAGCAGCTCTATGTGTTTGTATGCAAGCGCACATTCATACACACATATTGAACAACACTGGGTTATGTATGAAGGTTTAAGTGTCTGTGGCACTTGCTGTCTGGCTGGCTTCACCTGTCACCTGTCAGTCTGTCACTGTTCTTGACACCCCCCCCCAACCTGCCAGCGTGGGGGCATGACAGGGGACAAAGCCAGAGTGACAGACAGTGACAGGGCGGTGATCCCTTCTGTACGCCACGGGCAGGGGGTTGCCTCTCCATGTGTCACCCTGAGTGACAGAGTGGAAACCTTCGCCTGAGGTGAGTATGATGCAGCTACTAGATAGAAGACTGGTCCATGATGCTGGCTGTATCTCTGAGCCACACACACATGCATACAAATGATTGTAGGAACGAATCTACACATTTTAATGCACGTTCATACAAACGTGCGGTACTCATAAACACATGTATCTGCAAACAGACAGCCAGACCTGTTTCCTGACGCTATGCGCTCCTTCTTCCACTCAAAGTGGAGACTGGAGAACAATTTTGAAAAAAGAGAGAATAATAAATAAATAATAAAAATACTCATTTTACTGGCTCTGTTAAAGGCTGCTGAGCGTATGATGAAGTTGTAAATTAGATTTTATGTGCGATTGTAAAAAAAAAAAAAAAAAAAAAAAAAAAACTATATATATAAATAAAACAAGCTTTTATAAATACAGCTTGATTGGATTTTAGATCAATCAGATTTTGAACACACCACATCAAAACCCAAACAAATCCCACCCTCTGCTGTGTAAATTTGCTCTTTATTGCATACACAGACCATACCCACCCGCATTGCAGGGCTGTTGCCTTTGCTGCTTTTAAAATTGAATTGACTCTGTCAGTGCCATTCAGATAGATGCTGAATGTTATTAAAAACAATATAAAGTGAAGAGCAAACGGCTCAACATGCGTTCCAAAAAAAATGCAGGCAGTATCTTTATTCTGCTGCCACCATAAATATGTTTCAGCATCACAACCCTCAGCAACCATCTGCATGAAACCAGTTCTTCCAAGATCAAGGCAATGATGTGTTTCCAGTAGCCCCAGTAGCCATGGTATATCTTTACTATCTGGCCTCAGCCCCCCAGGCATCACTAAACCCAATCAGGCTTGCAATGAGTAGCGTCATCACTGTGTGAGCTATTTCCCCCTGGAGACCCCCAGTGTCTGATCTCTGTGGGCTCTGGGTGCAGAGGAGGGGAAGCAGAATCCACATGAAGGGCCTTTTTTGGAAGGTCTGCGTTGGAGGAGGGTCATGAGGAAACCCCATTACAACATCAGCACCAATATTTATGCTCGGAAGTTCAAAAGGAGGCTACTGTCATTCCTGCCTCCCAGTCATCACCTCAAAGTTCACCTTCAAAGCGCTGAAAATACATTTCCTGCTCTTTCCGCCTTAATATTATGTATCTATCTTGTTGTTGTACAAAACAGAAGTAACAACACAATAAAAGGTAAAGGTTGATTCTCAACTGCAATCAAAAGTTTAGGAACAAAGCCAACTTCTTTTTTTTAAGCAAAGTAACCAGGCAATTAAAAGATAAGTTTAGAGCACAATTAAATGGGGTTTAAAAAAAGCCTCTCTAACTTGTTCTTTATCAGGTTTGCATTAATTGTGAGGCGCTTGCTGGATTAAAAGGTCAAGAGATACGTGTGGGGTCAAACTTGGCCTGGACTTCGGGATGCATTGGGTGGCGGATGGTGGATTAAAGCACTTAAATGTTGGTTGTACCCATCAGTACCTCCAGGAATCTGATTGGGACTGACAAGCTTGGCCTCCTCTGTATCGCAGAGGAAACGTATCGAAGCGTTGGAGGGAAAGGGAACGCAGAGGAACACAGATAAGCATCTCAACCTGATCCAGACAATTAGCCTGTGTTTACTTCAGGAAGCTCGCAGTGATAGATCAAAGAGACCTGGGGGCTGTATCAATGGCTCCGGAGGTTGTCTCCCTGTCTCTCTCGTTCATTCTCATACTCCCAGACTCCTGCTCTCTCCCTCCCTTTCTCTGTCTTTGCTAGTCAAATTTAGCTGTGAATGACCTCAGGAGAACTCTGACCCGCAGCCTCAGGCCATGCTCCTTCTTTAGCTGCTGTTTCACACCACCTAGCTACTCTCCCCATCTATCGGTGCTGTCTGTCCTTGAGGATTTATGCACTGAGCCAGTGTGTTTTGCAGGAAAAGTAATCCGAGGTGGTTGTAATAGCTGCATGGGATGAATTCCCTACATTTATATATGCAATGGCATGAATGTGACTCTCTGTGTGTATGTGTTGTAGTAGACCACTCAGACAGGCTGCATAAAAGGTTCTTTTTCATGCTAGGGGTTATCAGTGCAGGGGACCCAGTGGTTTGACATGAGCAGGCAGAAACAGAATAAGGGGTGCTGATGCTAGGTGGCTTATCTGCAGCTTCCCTGGTCCCAGAGGTCTGCAGAGAACCAAGCACCCCCCCCCCCTTCCCTATGCTCACACAGGCTTACACAGACTATCTCTACTATTCTCTGGTCCCATGTCTGCAAGAGCAATTTGACATTTAAGCATTTCCACTCACAGACACCAACCCCACCCCCTTTCCCTTGCCCTCATGCACATACAGACACATCACTAAAATCCTTTTCTTAGGTTTTAAATAGTACAATTATTTTATCAATTAATCTTTCCTTTTAGTATTCAATTCATTGTTTTGTCTATGAAATCCCAAAGCCCAAGTTGATGTCTTCAGTTTGCTTGTTTTTCCAACTAATTGTCCAAAACCCAAAGATATTCAGTATATAATGATATAAAACAGAGATTTGCTTCATACATTACTTGAATAACTAATCCATTAACAAAATCTGAACTAATCGATTAATCAACTGTTTAAGCACCAGTAAAGGGATCTAATTTATTTGAATAATTTGCCACTAAATCAAACAACTGAAGCTGAATGGAAACAACCTTGACCATTGTATATTATTCACGTACTTTCTATTTTATCTGCTTCATGCATGGCTGCTATTTCACACACTCTCCCCAATGCACTTCCTGTCCAGCCCTGCCACTCCTGCCCAGACATCTGCACTATGTGCCCTCCTGCCTGCAGGCTACAATAGTCAATAGTGAGAGAGGGAGACGGCAGTGCTATAAAACTGAGTTTGCATTGTTATCGCCTTTTTCGAATGATCATTGTGACTTGCCCCTCTCTATGACATCAGGCTTTTTGGCCCACCTTTGAGTTTTGCCATTAGGAAGAGCTATTCTTTACCTTCAGATGTGGTCGACAACACGTTGTTCAAACCAGTTTGTTTTAAGGATGCACCACCTTAAATTGTCATGCGGTTGCTTGTGTGTTAACCTATGGCAACCTATTCACTGTGTTCACTAAATACAGAGCAGGCATTACAGAAAATAACTGGTGGATGGATTCATACCAGCTTTTGACCACTGGTAAATGCCCCTTTGGAAGTAAGTCCATGATGAGATATGATCAAAGGCCAACTTTTAAAGCTGTAGGCCAACAGACAAACCAAATTTCCCATGTTCCCCCATCCGCTTCTGTCCAGGCAATAGTTTCCTCCCGGCAACTCTTCACTTCTCACCTCACGCCCAGTTCTGTGGCTGTGCTAACATCACATTCCACCTTGGTCACATTCCCTGTTCTACGTCCTGAAGAAATGGGGAAGAAAATGGAGAAGGAAGGGTCAACACAAATCTAGGTTAGCTCTCAGCCCAATTCCTGCTACTAAGTGAGTTATTTGTGAGTGCAGCTTAATCATTTAATATAATGGGAAGTTGGTGTGCAAAACCACAACTGATACACCTCATGTTGAATCAGTTTGTTTCTTTTTAGAACAGGGTCAACCATCACATCAGTGTCCCATTTGATCAGAAGCATGAGGCTGTCAAGTCTAATTTCCCATCCAGCAAGCCCTGACTTCATGATCCAAAACACGACCATGATTGGTGGACTCAGAGCATAGCCTCATACCCTGGGGTCTTCAGCTCTCTGGCCTTAGGTGAAACAAGTGGCTCAGTCTTGATGAACGCTTAAGCAAACGCCACTGGGGTCAATACAGGGTTAAGGCCCGGGCTAAAGAAAGGGCAGAGAACAGTGAGGGGTTTGCTTAGTCCAACCTGAACACCTCTGTCTCTCTGTGAGCCCTCAGTCAAAGGCAACCAGATGTATCAGGCTTCAAAGCATCTTTAGAGCACAGGGTCAGCCCTGGGGTCTGTGGAGTAGTGGGGGTGAAACCCGATCTTTTCATTTATCTTCATCTGTTGCCGCCCTTAAGCGTTGCTATTCAAAGGGAGAGGCAATGGAAGAAACATTGCGCTGCTTATGAACCTGCACGGTCACCATCTCTCTGACAAGTGCACACAAACATCGCTCCAACCATTTTGATGGCCTGGTTGTCAGACGTCTGGCATAGTGGTTGCTTAGTCAAGTTGACTACACACTGCGAATGTGAGGCCTCCCTCCAAATCTCTGACAGTGATGAGAAGTGCGTCCCTGTTCGCTGGCTGACCCCACAACAGCCCCTGCCAGCAGGCATTGCAGCCCCCCTTCACACCAACGGCTGTACTCTCAGTCATGTGCTGCACGTCAGACGGCCCCCCGTTGAGCCGCCATTACCTGATGAGGAGTGGCAGTAATCAGCCTGATAACTGGCCATTCCTGTCCAATTAGTCAGAACTTTACCTGCCTTAGCTGACCCAAGCCGTACGCTCGCATTAAAAATAAAGCCATTGAAAAATGTGCACGACGTGGATCATATGATAGTGTCAACTCTTGGGTTAATCCACTGCAGGGCAAAGAGAGGCCAAAACATAAGTCTCTGCACAGAAAACAGGGAGATAGACTCACCCAGCATAATTAATATTTGTCCTTGCTTGAAACCTTTAGAGGTAGACTGAGAAAATAAATGCATTTCAAGGGAAAATAGTGCTCAAGTTTTGATCTTTTTAAGGTGCACTGCACCTATGTTCACACTCCCTTTGTACACCTATGTCTCTGTTGTCTTAACTTCCTCACGTTTGCCTGTCAGTGACTTTAAAGGTTTTTGGCTAATAAGTCTCATTTCACTTCATTAACTTCTGGCTTGGGGGTCTATTCAAGCTGAGATGATATATTACCCGGTCTCTCTCTCTCTCTCTCTCACTCACACTCACACACACACACACACACACACACACACACACAAATATGCATGTGTATGCAGGAGTTTGCACATTTTCTCCTCTCACACTTATGCACATACACACACTCTCCTGGGTAGCCTGAGGTGCAGTGGTGTGCTCGGCTCGTACGAGTGCAAGGAGATACACACAGGAAGAGAATGAGGGCCTGGGTAATGTGCAGTAATGGTAGTAATTGATGCCGGTACTCTAGGAGTTTCTTTCAGGCTCTGTCTGTGGTTCACCGCTTTCCTCCCTACAAGCTGTGGGCCCCACCTACAGCTACAACATAGTGTGGCTTCATGCTCCCGGCTAGCCCTCGTATCACTCAAATATAAATGAAATCAACAATTTGACCTGATATGCCTCAAAATTAAGCTGAAAGTCATTCCCGGCAGCATAATCTGTTAGGAGTTTGGGAAAGTTGCCTAAAATGACTGAAGCAGTTTATTGCATTAGCACAGCTCCCTGCAGGGTACAATACGCTTCCGTTTGTGTTTTTAGACACTGGTTGTTATTGTTTGTCTTTTGTCACCTTTTATGACTCACAACTCTTTTTTTCTCTTTTGAGACAAGGGATGTTGTTTATCGCAGTAATCTGTAATCAGCAAACTAGATCTCCATTAAACCCACTTGTTTCCTCGATGAATTTGGCAGGGGAAATGGAGCTGTGGTTAATGCAAGGGCTGTTTTACGAGAGAGAGAGAGAGAGAGAGAGAGAGACTTTGTTTGTGATTTTTGGTTCTGTTGTCCAATGAGGGAGGTATCTAGAAACAGACGATATGGAACCTTCAGTGGACACTCAGCTAATTAGATCCAAATATCAGGGTGAGTGCCAGAATGGCACGACTCATTAGTTTACTTAATGACGACATATAGCATGTGTGTGCGTGCGTGTCGGTTCGCATCAACTGCATTGTTTGATCCAAACAATGGGTATTAAGTGAGAGGACAGCTATTTACAAGGTGCGGTGAGAGATTTCTCCCTAGCCTTATTTCCACATTAGCAACATTAATGTGCGGTTTTATTATGGAACAAGTTAAAAATCAAAGAATCAACAGCAACATATCCTGAAAAACAACCCCAACCAATAACAAAAGCACAGTATGATGCAGGATAATTCTGCGTGTTTGAGACCATTTTTAGGACTGGTGCAAGTTGGTCGACTTTTATGGATTTGGTCTCCGTCCAGAGGTTTCTCCGATGCTGCTGCCGTTTTTTCTCTGTCATTACAGCTATTTCAAAAGTTTATAGATTTTCTGTCTGATTAACAGGGTCAAAGATTTTGGGATGTATTGTATAATCTATATCCTCCTATAAAGACTGTTGTATCCTATGACTGGTTTAGTCACTTCTGGCCCACTGGAAACCTCAGGAGCCCGAGTGGCAGCTGAGCTCAGTCAGGACATTGTTTCTTGAAGGAAATATGACCTTGCCAAAATTCTTGAGATGCTACTGTTGCATTTATATCATCTGCTACAGAATATAAAATATGAGACTGTCATTGAAGACAGCTTTATAATGCCAGTCGTAAACATAATCTGGGGCTCGGTGTAAGCTAAATGAGTACCACCACTTCCCATAGCTGAATAAACTGGCAATGAAGTTTTGTGACCAATTAGAACTCCAATGTTGTTTCTCAACTTAAGCCCTACTGCATATATATAAAAAAAAACAGGGCAACAGACATCATTCAGTCAGTTTTCAGTTCTTCAAATGAGGTCTTATTGTAAAAGGAAATAAAATTGACTGATCTGACAGCAGCAACAGTAAACTACAAAGCTCTCAGGCCCTCACAAAGCAGTCAACTTTACTGTTGGAAATTTCTTCACGTCAATACTGTTGGAAATTAGTCAGCAAACCACTTTAAGATAAAGCAATAAAGCATCCAACCGAGTTTCAAAGGTTCTAATTCTGTTAAGTTCACACTTGAAGATGAAGAAAGGAAACTTTTCCTTCTTTACGAGCCTCTAAAATAACACAGTAAATGCTGTTTTTATTTATTGCATTATTTGCCTGTAAATTTGCTCCCCTCACCCAGACATTATGTTTGCAGAAGTGAATTGGCTTTGGCCTTGTGCTGCATGCAGTTTTACTGCAATTTGTAAATATTAAAGTGTTCTTTTAATGGCTTAGTGGGTTCAAATGTAGAAAACAGCTCCCTCAATGGGCTTCAATGGCCTCATTCTCCTCTCCTCTTCAGTTGCTTTGAAGATCAGAGTGTAGAGTGTTAGTCTGTTATTAGTATGTCTAAAAAAAAGTACCTAACCTTCATGGTGTGTGTGTGTGTGTAATTCTCTGTGTGTGCGTGCATGTGTGCCATTGCTTCCAGAAATCTGAGAAATCCTTTCAAGTAGGAGGGGAAAATGTGATTTTACAAGGGGAGGAAAGAGAACTCCCCGCCTCCTCCACCTACATTCTCATCTTCCCAAGGGGAAAGGATAGAAAAGAAGACTCTACTTTACTTCAGGGAGTCTGGGTTAAAATTCATTTACACACCGTAAATTCAATATCAATGCTTGCTATACGATGCTTGAAAGTGATTAAAGTAAGTAATGCTAGTAGCAAATAGTTGCTATTGATAAGGTTTGGAGTGCTAGTCAGCTTATTCTCCTCAGCAGTTGGGAAAGTATCCAACCAGCCAGTCACTAATGTGCATCTTAAAACAAAGGACAGAGGGATGGCCCTGTGCCTAGATGAGATTAATTTACTAAAGATTTATAGGCCAATACTGAGACCAAAACCAAAGAATGCAGCCTCCACCTACTCCCACTGTTCCCTCTGTGGCTGGCTCACATCTAAAGACGCAAGGTTTTTGCAGAGAAAGCCTAATGGTTCATAACTAAGTTGAGCCCAATCCTGGTGCTCCTGGTTAGCATGAAATGTCGATGACATGTTATAGAATGAGGTTTTGTAAGAATATCTTGAGCGTCTTGGGGATTCTGGAAGAGAGGTGTGGTGCATTTGAGAGAAATGTGGAAAATGATTGTAAATGCAGAAATTCCACTCAGGGACTCCGTGAGACTCTACTGGGCAGGCCACTGTTTAAGGGGACTTGATGATATATGTGCTGCTAGGGCCATTGTGTGAGGCCGGCTGCACCAACGCTCGTTGGCCCCATAGAAGGGAAAAATTACTGTCACTTCTCATTCACATGATGCAGATATTTCATTTCTTTGTGAGCTCAGCAGGCCCTTGTGCTGCATTAGCTAAACTATTCCCTCTTCCCAAGGTTTTATTTTCTGAAAAAGGGAAATTCTCCCACTTGCCCACACAAAAAAGGGCATGCTTGAAACCGGCTGATGAAATGATACACATAAATACCTTTGGTAGTGCTTTCTAAATTGGCCAAATGACGTTCAAATGTTCCTTCTAAAAAACACAGATTTGAATATATTCAATATCTAGTTTTGCGCATTATGTCCAAAAGAGGGCAAGCCAATACAACGGTAGACATAACTGCATATAGGTATATTTATTTCAACATGTATTTTAAAAGATCAACATACCTACACATTACAAAATAAACTAATAAAACAATGTCTTATATAATGTAAAACTTAATTTAAACACCATTAACCTCTCTCCCTCTCTGTCTGGACGACGCAAACTACACTGTGATCATATATCCAGTTAGTAATTTGTTCAAAACAACCAAGTGTCTTGCCGTTCTTTGAATTTGTCTGACGATTTCGATGATCCTTACCAACAGAAGTTCCCGAATCGTCTTCTCGTCTTTTCTCCAGTTCGACATTTCCGTTGCCATATTTGTGGCGTCCTCTTCTTCACCCTCGTTATTTGTTTACTTCCGGTAGCGCTGGCCGCATGATAGAAACATCACAAACACGCCCACTTTCTCGCTGTGAATTCTCTGGACAACCGGCTGGGCTCAATCGAACATTACACAGACAGGGGAGACAGACATGTTTAGGGAGCAGCGGTACAGGCCCACGTTAGAACGTGCAAGGCAGACAGCTGCAGTACTGCTGTTTTTTTTTCTCTTCACAATTTCAATATATATTCAAATTTAGAATATCCGTTGACTGCTCTAACTCTCGGTGGCCTTATATCAGAGGTTCATGCAGTGTGACATATGCTTGCAGTTTTGAAAAATCTGGATTAGACCTTAAGGGCGAACGTTTAATTTCACAGGGTTAAAACAACCGTGTCTTTTTAACCCTGACCTTATGTCGTGCAGTAATGCACAGCCACACACGCTCAGTCAGAACTGACCGACCCCTTTGACTTCACACACTTGCAATTTAGTACCAACTGTGGCACATGCATGCCTGCACTCTTACCAACCTGTTCTAGTTTAACCCTTTGACTCTCCACCTGCCTTCTACCCCACCGCACCCACCAAGACTTCACGCAACAACCTGCTCCACATATTCTGCAATCCGGGCATGCTTGACCCTTGTGTACCTCTTACCCCCAGGTCAGGTTAGGGCACTGCTCACACACACAGGCATAGCCACGCATATGGACAAACAATAAAGAGACACTCCTAGGTCAGGGCAAAGCACACACAGTTGTGGACCTGAACCCTGATATGGCCTTTGACAATCTAGACCAATCCTTAGCTCTGTTTGTTATAAAGGCTAACCTCAAAGTCACCAGCTAAATGGCAATAACCTTTAAGGTTAAATGTTGTTGAAATTGGGATAAAATTTGAAAAGCAGCTCTCCTTGACTTATCAGTTAAAAGAGAGTAGAGCAACTTACCCGTTCCATTTTTTTCTTTGTTCTTCACTCTTTTAGAAAGGCCAAATATATCTTTGTTTTTCCTCCAACAGCCATCAACATTCTCCTCTCTGAGAATATGTTAATAACTGAACCCTATTCATAGTTTTTTTTTTGTGATTCTGAAAGTGTAGCAAGGATGTGTGTTTATACACTGCTAGAAAGTTAATCCTGATGAAGTTAACAAGTCTGCATTTTGGATCACGTTCTTCTGTTTACAAGTGCCCATGTGGCTACCATCGTGTGGACGATGGCAGCTTGTTCTCATGGTAGTGTTTTGTTTAGAGTTGCGTGTTCTGCGGTTTGTCTGACCTAACCACTTGTTATGTCTCAACAACCTTTCTGAGACCAGTGGAGAAAAAAAACAACATGCACTTAAAGGAAACATGAGGGACTGTCTTTGCTCTCAAAACAGATCTGATCCCGCCTGTTTACTTTTCTATACGGCAAAAGCTAATTGTCCCATATTGTGCAATTTTCCGTTGAGTAGAAATGAAAGTTAGCTTGTCAAAGTATTCTTCTGCTTAGGGCTATGGTTAACCCTTAACAGTAACAATAATAGAATAAACATTTACATACAGTACTTATATTCATGTTGAGTCTTGGTAGACATTTAAAAACCGTCTGAATGAATTTAGCTTTTTACCTTTCACTGATTTTAAGAGTGCTATCTTCATCTCTGAAAAACAGCCACTTTGTTTATGGTTTATAAATGGAGCACTTAAGGACATCCCTAAATCTGATATTGGAAATTAATTATAAACAATACGTTGTATACAATAATGTATTCTTTTAAAATGTGTTGTCTTGCAAGCCAAATGCTTCATGCTATAGCCCTATAAATAATATAATCTCTAAATTACAGCTGATTCTTCCGTTTTTGATTATTTAGTGTAATGGGCCACACAACCAGGAAGCAAAACATTTTTGGCACATGCGCTAAGCGAATATTTTTTATTGAAATGAATGGCACGCAGTTCTCCTGTGTAATGAGGGATAGTTACCTCCGCCAAGGAGATTATGTTTTCTGTTCGGTTTGTCCGTTGGTTTGTTTGTTTGTCTGTCAGCAGGATTACAGAAAAACTGCTGGCCTTATTTTAACGAAACTCGATGGAATGGTGTAGCATGAGCCGAGGAAGAACGCATTTAATTTTGGAGCAGATCCGAATCATGAGCAGATACACAAATCTTTATTCACTTTCGTTAACATTGCGAGATAGGGCGTTTGGGCTGCATTCATGTGGTGTCGTAATAATCAGAAAAATTTGTTCCTGAGTGGGAAAATGCATACACAATCTGGACTCTGGTCATAACATCTACATCTTATAACTTATTCCCTGTTATATATTGTTCTTAACGTATATTATTTCTTTTTTGTCAAACAATTCTAATTCTATTAGGTTAACATTCTTGTCTTTTCATAGTCATAGTTAATATTTATTTAATAATAAGCTATTGCACTGATAAATCCCTACATTGTTCTCTTTTGCACTACCACCATTGCACACAGTCTACCTTATCACCTTTAACTCTTTAAATTTCTGTGAGTGATTTTTATGTATGTGAGATATATGTGTGTGTGTGTTTGTTGTGTTATGGTTGTCTAAGCTACTGGATGCCTAAAATTTCCCTCAGGATGAATAAAGTATCTATCTGTCTGTCTGTCTGTCTATCTGTCTATCTATCTAGACTGCATTAACATTGTGAGATATAGCATGCCTTGGTGGAGATCTTTGCTCTCCGAGTGCCCTCCTAGTTACTAATATTTTGGATGCACTCACTTTTTTTTATTGTTATCAACCCATGGACATAAAGGCCACAGTAAAAATATAAGCCAAGTCTTAATACATCAGACTTCTGCTTTAGCAGAGTAAAAATCAAATATACAGAAATAACATTCCTAAAATGTCGACCATGGTGTCCTTTTCTTCTACGATATCCGTAGTTGATGATCAAATTTGAGCTGAATCTGGCTGTGGGGTTAGCATGCCTGTAACAAACCGTGAGATGTGGGGGTTCTCTCTCCACGCTGCATTTTCAAATGTAGTGATTTTCTGTTTCTCAAAGCTGAAAAAATGCCAATAAATAGGAGCCTAGAGAAAAGAATGCTGAAGAACAGAGACGCCGATCACTCACTCATACCACTCTGCCTATTTTCTCCGCATTTAACGGGGTCTTACAGAGTCTGTAGGATGCATTGGAATGCAAAAAAAAGAATGAAAGGAAGCCTCTTCCTTGCAGCAGGGGTCCCCCAAAAGGATACACGCATAAACTAAAGTGGAGGGTAAATCCCTTTACTCCATCTCCATCACACGCAAAAAGACATGCATGCACAGACACACAATCTCAGACATACACACATGCAAAAGAACATTGTCACAAATATACACACATATATTAACCTCTCTTTCTTCCTCTGTCTTTCTTGCCCCTCCCCTATGTCACACACATACACACACATGAAAAAACACAGACCCAGTCACACACACATACATACAATCTCAAACACGACAAACACACACACACACACACACACACACAACCCCCCCCCCCCCAATTGAAATGGCGCCTCTACACCGAGGCAAGAGGAGAAAATAGCGGGTGGAATTAAAAGTGCTGAGTGAAAGAGAGAGGAGGAATGGGGGGAAGAAACAACAACAATACAAACTGGGAAAGGAAGTGAGGCTGAAAAGAGGGAGATGTGTTTGAAAAGAGTGAACAAGGTTAGGGATGAGAACAGAGGATGAGAAAAGGCAGCAAAGATGAGGTTGGAAAAAGAAAATGTTTTTAGTCCTCCTTTGATGAGAGCAGTTTGATTCTCTTGTGTGCGTCGGTGCATTATAGGTTTCTATTGACGGCAAGAGTTCTCGTTGTCTCTCTGCTGCTGTCTTGCTAATTCACTGTGGCTATGAACATAATCTTGAAAATGTTGCATGCTTCTATTAATTCTTAATTGTCGATTTTCTTTTTACATTTTGTATCAAGGTTTATTAATTAAATGGAAGGACATAAACTTGCTTACGTCCATTCCACTCTGTATCTTGTATGTGTATAAGTGATGCATTACTGAGGAGGCTTGCCCATGGGCCAGGAAGCTTTGTGAGGCCTTGTGAAAGGCTCCCTGAAAGGAGCCGCCAGTCCATGCACGGAGGATTTAGGGGAGTGAGTTTAGGGGGTCAGCACGGTCACCCAAGGGATAAATGCCTCCCATTGTCTGTTCTAAGGAGATGCTCTCAGTAGGGAGTCTATAAAGCCCCAGTGGCCACACTAACACCCAGAGCTCTGGGGCTCCTCAGGGGAACACCCTAGGACCCCCAGCCAGGGACGAGCTCACAGTCTGTGGGGGAGAGAAACAGCTGAGGGGACCCCCGTATGGTTTAGTAGTCTGCTAGGTTCGTCATCAGCCTGGGAGTTGTGACACTGATTTGCACCTTTCCCGAAGACATGCAACGACATAAACAGTTTAACTAATAGGCACATGAGATTTTAACCGCTGCTCTGAGCCTCACAGAAAATCCCCTGAACACCCCAAAAACGGAAAGCGAAACAGAATGAAGCCTTTTGTTTTTGTTAAATTGGCACAACCTTTTCTTTCTTTGGGTGGGAGTGGAAACAAGAGGTTTAGGTAAGCATATGGTGTGGTGTGTGTGCATGTTTGGTGTATGTTCATGTCAATACACACATTTACCTAGACATATATGCACATACAGAGAGTGTGTGTGTGTGTGTGTGTGTGAGGATGTGTGTTATTATGTATATGTGGTGTGAGTGTGCAGGAAGCAGAGGGGGCAGCGTCTCATGGGTTCTTTTGTGGAATGTCTCTGCTCGCCCCGTCTCAGAGCTATGAGATGGGCAAACATGAAATCAAAGTGGAAAAGCCCCACAAAGGGGGTGGAAGGAAAATGACTACGGTTTGGATGGGGGTAAGAGGAGGGAGGGAGGGATGTCGGGGCTTGTCCCTGCACCCCAGTCCCCAGAAAGCACCAGGCCCCACAGTTCCATGAAAAGAGCCCTTATGAGGACCTGGCTGTTCTGCCTGCCTCGGATTAAGACCCCAAACCCACAGGCTGCCAGCATGGTACATCTATGTCCTATTTTATCACTCTCTCTCTCATAGCACAAACATCAACTGCAACACTGTTTCCCTTTTGGTCACATGCATATTGTTTTTCTCCAAGTGATGACCCCACACAGAATTCGCCCCTCCATTCTACAGTGCTTTACAGCATCTTTCAGCTCATTGTTTTGGCTCTCGGCCTGCAACTTTATTGTTTTGGTTCACTCACACCGCTCTCATCCGTGTTGTTTCCAGCTTGGGTGTCCTCTAAACAGAGTTGCTCTTCTTCTGGTGCTGTCCCCAGTGGTCTATACATGTGTCATTTTGAACAGAACTCTGGGACCTGTATTATAAAACTAGCAGTAACCACAAGTGTTACCAGATCCACCAAGCCTGAAATCTATTTATTTATATACTGTAGGGCCCTATGAAATCCGTTTTATTATATCGGATTTGCTTGTTTTCTTTTCACTTCTAAGCAGTATTGACTAGGGATGTCCCGATCAGGTTTTTTTGCCCTCGAGTCAGAGTCATTTGATTTTGAGTATCTACCGATACCGAGTCCCGATCCAATACTTCTATAATATATAAAAAAAGAATAAAGAAGAGCGAAAAAAGAGATCCAGGATGTTCCTTATTTTTTATTTAATTCACCTTATTTTAACATTCAACAACTCTGTTAACAAACGGAGCACTTCTGTTACATATCTCACAGTTTGCTATGGCAATGTTGTTGTCATCAACTTTATAATACCTCCAGACCGCAGACATACTCGCGCTTTCCGCTTCAAGCTGCTTCCGTGTTCTACTTTGCCGGCATTTAACCAATAGCGTCTCTGCAACAAAGTGATGTCATGCCGCACGCGTTGCTGTTTCTGTGTGGAGTCAAAAGGGTCTAACTCTGTGCCACCGCATAACTATAGATGTGTTAAAAAATAATGAGAATATATATACATATATATCCGAGTCCTGATCGGGAGGTAACGTCCGATTCCGATCGAGTCTGAAACCACGTGATCGGGCCCGATTTCCGATCACGTGATCAGATCTGGACATCCCTAGTACTGACCTTTAAAAACTCAGTGACACAAACTCACAATTCGGCTTTTTTATTTAAACTGTTAATATATTCAGCAAAGCACATTAAAAATTACCTAAATAAAAGGTAATTGGATGCTCACCTATAACAATGTTGAGGACACTGCGATCTCGGTTGTCAGAGGTTTCGTCGACAACAACGAAGATTTTCTTTCCACGGATCTCTTGCAGCACTTTTTGCATATGCTGGTCAAAGACCCGCGGCAGGCGGGTCTGCTTGAGGCTGCTGGCGTTTTCTGGGAGTGCGCCTCCCTGCTTGCAATGTTTAGGCTAACAAGAAACGGACGTATCCTCTTCATTTTCTCAAGCGGTATGTCAGCTTCAGCACACATTGCAACAAAATCTTCCACAAACACACGCCTTGCATCTATTGATTTTGTCGTTGCCTCAGTGGTAACCTGGAGGGATTTGCCCGCTGTGGATTTAGCTTTGTTCTTGAGATGAACTTTTGATTTCAAATGGTCGTTACATGTGTCTTTGCGGGTCCAGTATGTTGACAAAACTTACAAAACAGTTGTTGTCCAGACTCATAGTAGTCGTTGGGGTATTGTTCAGCCCGGTATTTAGCAGTCAATTGACAGTTTCTTAATTTTTTCGCCACCGTTGGCTTATCAGGAGCCACTCGCTTCGACAATTTATTCTCCACGCAACAAACCCAACGTGAACATGAGGATGTATGGTTACTAGGCAACATGTTTAACAATGCCATTTAAAAAATATTTAAAAAAGTCCATCTATCTGTGTGTATTTCAAATGTTAAAGAACTGGTGAAAATCTGATTATAGTTGAACCATTTATTGTCTTTTTTTACTTTGAGGGACATTACCATTACCAGCGGCTTATTTGCATTTTCTCCCTTCAGTGTCTTTTAATGAAAGCATTTTCTGAGCTGTCCTTCTCACAGATGCACCCAGTTTGACGTAAACTGGACTGCAAGTCTCTTGAATGACTGCAGACTAAAACTTGTTTAAACTGATCTCCTCCATTTAAGAAATAAGAGTATTTTTTGGTAAACAAAGGTCAGCCAAATTTGCCACAAATCGTGAAAAATTTTACTTATGGAATGTCCACATTTTTTCTTACACGTGAATATTCTCACACCAAAATCACAAATGTCCATGTAATTGACATGTCTGTTCTGCTAACTAAATGATTACTGATCTGACATGCCGAGAAAGAGAGAGCGACTAAAAGGGAAAGTGTAGTGGGTATCTTAGCAATTATACTGTAAAATGTGTATCACCTCACTGAAAGGGCTTTTGTGTTTTCTGCCCGCAGGGCATTGTTCTTAAGTCTGGTGCACTGTTGGAGAATTACAAATGTCATCTTCATTTAGCATGCCTCTGAATAATACACACTACAGTATGCATATATGTAACTCGTTGTCAGCTCCTTAAGGCCGCTTCTAAGACTTCACTCTACCCCGTCTCTTTCTCACATGCACATACTGTATACACACAGTCTCGATCCCTGAACGTCTTAGGATAAAGGGATGTCATGCTCCAAATAGGATCTCCCATTCTTCCAAAGGTAATGATGTATAGCTCATAATGGGAGTAGCTATCTGAGTGGTTGAATTTGGGGAGATTGCACCATAGGTAATTGGACAGTTATGCGTGTGAGAGAGAGAAAGCAAAATAATAATTCATGGATTGTGAAGAAAAGGAAAAAAATACCTACACCTGGAAATTACCAATGTTTTTGCTGAAAAAAATGGTGTTTGGATGGTGTGTGCATACAGCATAGGAGCTCAGATGCTTATTTGTTGTGCATCTGCGTTCCTACGTTCTCACTTTGTGTACGTATGTTTGTGCCTGTATGTGCGTTGAGCACTGAGGGCGGATGTAGCTAAACCTTTGTAGCTTTTGAAGCTCTCTGTGTCACCAGAGCCGGGACCCTCATCTCAAAGGGGAGTCTGCTGGGGATTGTGACGTGCGAGGCGAGATGCATGTCTGCTCTCTAAATCTTCCATCCCGTAACTATGAAATAATCCCCCGGCAGGTCGTTTGTGGCAGGGAGGGGAGGGGTGCAACCGAATCTTCCTTTGTTCAACACAGCCTTTACCACATCAACCCTCTGACACCCTCTGTGTTAACATCTGTGTGTGTGAGTGTGTGTCTGGGTGTCTCTGTTTGTGTCTCTTGAGCACAGACGCGTGTGACAAAGAAATTTTGAGAATTGTAAGCCTACATACAGTATTTAGTTATGTTTATCAGTGCAGGAAGTCTAGAATTAAAGCTTATCATTGCTTGATGATCCAGTTTCTTCGGATTGAACAATCTACAGTATGAAGTCAGGCCAGATGATGAAGTAATAAACAGCTTCCCTTACAGGAGTGTAATCCAGTCTGGGTGTTTAGAGAGTATAAAGGATTATAGTCATTTCAGTCCAAAAGTCCTAGATTGCAAACTGAATCTAGGATTGGTACAGAAACCTTAAAGAAACAGTTGACACTTTGGAGAATATGCTTTGCTTGCAATTTTGGATGAGAAGACATTTTAGGAAACAGTTAGTTTAGCATAAAGACTGCAAGCAGTTCTGTAAAAATCTGCCTTACCAGCCCTTGCTAGTCCACTAACATCTATCATTAGTTTAACAAAAAGCAAAAGCTGAGTTGAAGAAACCATGCAGGTATATGATGTTGACAAGGACCCAGGCTACAACTAGCTGTGCCAACAACTCCCTGCCTCCCCTGCCTACGAACACATTTTCCTTTCGGACACCCCATTAGGTCACCAACATGAGGTCACCTCTGTTTACTGCTCCCCTCCAAACAGCCAAATCAGCTAAACCAAGGTGTATGTGTGTGCATCTCTGTACATGTGTGCGTATGTGTACATGTACAGTACATGTGCCAATTAGTGTCCCACTACAGACTGATTACCTGTTTATCCTGCAGTGGAGAGAAAAGGGTCGGGCTGCCCTCAGAAAAAAAAGTACCTGTGTTTGTGTGTGTGCACGATTTCACACGCATGTCTGCCTATGTGTGTTTATCCTGCTAGGCCTGTGATGTCAGCGCTGTCTGGCGACAGGCTGATTAATGTCTGAATGTTTTCCAGCTATTTACCCCAGAGCCTACGCTCTGGGCACACACACTCACAGGGAACAGAGGGAGCTTGAAAGAAAGAAGAATGGATGACAAAAGAAAGGAATAAAGATGATGAGTTAAAGAAAATAAAATATGGGAGGACAGATTGAGACATACAACAAGTAATAGAAAAAGAGAAAGTTGCACACAGCTTTAAAGAAAGAGAGTAGGAGGACGTGGGAAAGCATCTGCTATTATTAAGATGGACATTGCAATCATCCTGACTTCCTCCAACTTGATGACTAATCTAATGTCCAAAGTATCATTGATAGTGGGCATGTCTAATGGAGTCATTAGCCAGAGAACAGAGCGACGCCAGCAGTGTGGAGGCTTGTAATAGGGCCATCTGACTCATGTGTAATAAGGGGAGCTGTGTGATGACAGGATTTCTGGGCAATTATTAATGGAGTCTCCAGGCCGTACTCGGTGTCTTTGGCACTAAAATACTCTCTTGAACGTTCCTTTCTCACATGTCATGTTCTCTCAGTCACACCCTTACCATTATTTCCCTCCCTCATTCCTCTCGTCTTCCCTCTCTTTTTGTCGCTGTCTGTCTTCCTGTCTTCTTCTCCAATCCTTTCCGCGCTGCCTGGCAATTAATTCCTGGCTGGCTCCAGAGAGAGGTTCAGTATCGACATTGTTGAAGAATCTCAGGGTTCCCGACAGCCGAGCAGATGAGATGGTCGTACTAAAGGTCTCGCAACTGCTCCTTGGGAGGAACCGGGCGCTGAGGGAGTTTTGCTCGGCAAAAAGACATCATTCTGACTAAGTGAGCATGCTGTCAAGGTGGCAGAGAGAGAGTAGGAGGGAGCAGGATAGAGGTGGTGGTGATGTAGAGAGGAGGGGACATATGGTCTGCCATTAACCAGGAGCCGGCTCTCAACTCCTCCAGTGTAGTCTGGAGTTAATTAGCGGAGCTATTATCAAGCCTTGTTCATCCACACAGATGAACAGACAGCAGCTCTAATCTCACCTCACTCTAACGTAGTCTGGAGACCATATATATTAGATTTGTTAGAAATGGTTGCACCCACCCTACATCAAATTTGAATATATCATAGATTAAAGACTTTAGGGAGAATGGTGCCAGAGTGCTGTTTTGTTGACTGCCTATACGGCTTTTATCTGATAGAAACATTTGATCTCTTTCCATATACATGTATGGTTTAGTGGATCAAAAATGGGGGTGGAATAAACAGAGACATTAATGAAGGGTATCTCTTTCTTTTTTTTCTTTGTTTTCTTTCCATCTCCCATATCCCTTCCTTTTTTTCTCGGCTGCCACATTAGCAACTGTCCCGATTGTGTCTCCTCGGACTTAGACATCACAGCCACACCAAATCTCCTGGAAGCACGAGGCGAGGGGGGAAGAATTCGGCTTAGCTAAGAGGCAGCATGGATATCGGGCCCCTGCAGAATCCTCTCCTCCCCGTCTCTGTTTCTCTCTCTCGCGCTAACTTTTCATTCTGTGCCGTGGAAGATTTACTGTAATCTGGCAGATCAAAGGCGAGCATCGCAATCCTATTCCCCTAATCCAGTTTGATGGTGACTTTTGCACATGTAATAACACTGGCAATAAGAGAGATCGCTTTAAAGCCAAGCTTTTTAGCTTCTTTTTTTTCTCTCCCTCTGTTGTCACAGTAATAATCATATTTATGAAAACAGAGTCAAAGCCAGATCTATTTTGGTCTCTGATTACATATTGCGTTAATAATCATGTCAAAAATGTCTTTTTACACAATAACATATGCAGGGATGCTGGTGATGATATCTGCTCTGAATTTAAAGTCTTAAACAAAATCTTTATTAAGATCACATTATTTTTTGAGTACTTGCTGACCGCTAATGTTTTCCTCCCCAAGATGTTTATCTATGAATATCAAAATGTCTCTCTTTTGCCAGTCAGTGAATGGATTTACGGTGTATTAGCATCAAACCATCTGGTTATTCTTAGACTGAACACAACATTTCCAAACTGGGGGCCAGTGACCCCCTGAGGGTTTAATCAAGTCTCTTTTTTATATTGTATCTGACAGCTCAGTCATATTTTAACAACCCTATAAGATGTAACTCGTTTGATTTGGCTAAATGGGAAACAATTAGCACTCACATCCCTTCAAGGCGTTTTCTAGCTCCTCTCCCTGTGTGATTACTCCTCTACCCAATGAAATCCCTTTGAAGGGGCAGATGGCAGGAGGAATCAGGAAAGAGTTACCTCATTAATCCTTACCTATAATTTCTGCCCCTCAAATGTGAAAAGCAGGAAAATATGACCTACAGTAGGGGATGCTCTCTATCCCTCTCAGTTCTAAATTGGTGACAGTCCTAAACGTTTCATCTCTCTAGCTCTCTTTGCTGGATCATTATCATTATCATTATTCCTTATCCTCTGTTTGGCATCATACCACCTCTTGCCTCTAGCATGTTTATTTTTGTATCTAGGCACACTTTTAATGCAGCTCTACTTACTTAACCCAAATGTGTTTTTTACTGTTTGCTCTAATCTACTCAATTGTATTATCTCCATCCAACTTTCTCTTACCTTGAGCCTTTCTCTGCCCCTGCATTTGCCTATCCCTTCTTCTTTTCTCCACTATTTCTGCCCTCTGTACTTTAACCAGGCTGTGGCAGCTCTGTAGCTTTGCATCCATCCTTCGTGCTTTCAGTGGCTCTCACTGACATTGTGACAAACAAAACTACACATCTCCAAATTTTGTATCCTACTCATCTGTTTCTCATGCGCTCAAACCGCGATTGTTTACATTCACCGCTACAACTGGGCATATCTCGCACCATGTTAATGCTTTCCCAACCGAACGGGTTAAAGCACATATTTGTTCGTCTCAAATTTGCATGCAGTTGCAGAAAACGTAAAGGGTATAATTTGTTCATTGTGCCTTCTCATTTCAGTGAACAATTTTCCAAAGTAATCATTGTCTCTTTGAACAGAAAAAACAACAACACACACACACATTCCTTATTTTCACACAGAAGTGAAAAGCAGCCCAATTGCACATGCTGGCTTCATGTGGAAAACTGTGGTTGCTCCGCTTCAGATATAAAATGTTTCTTCTCTTTTTCTTTCATTCAGTCAATACTTTGATGGATCCATTAGTGAAATACACACTGCTGGAATAATACACGTTCTGTAATATACTCAGCCTTTAATCCTTTGTCATGAGAAGTGGTTGCCGATTGAAGCTTGGGGGAGTTTTCTGCTTTCAAGTGGAGTAACCTGTGGAGTAGATAGCCTCTAGTGGTGGCTTTGGTTATTACACTTTCATAAAGTTGATTCAGACCCTTTCTTCAACTGGAATTGTAGTGCCTTTTATAAATAATGATATATATATATAGGATTCATAAAGGGAACATATTTCAAGTACAAGATGTAAAAATAGGAGAAATAAGAATGACATAAGTCTTCAATCAAGACACTCAAGAACCACAGAATGACAAATATTAAATTCCAGACCTGGTGAGTTCATGTCACGTTAAAAGAAAGAGGAAAGGTTTTAATTAGAAGTTGCTTCGTTGTAGAGTTCTTAAAGTTAACAAAAAAGTTCAGTTTTTCAGCTGCCAAGTGTTTCATTTATAAAGAATTTAGTTTGTTCAAATGTCATTCATCCTTAAATTGTATGTGTACTTGGAACTGTTTAATAATATACAGTATACAGTACATTGCATGCAAAGATAGAAATGGGATCTGTGCTCGGGCTAAACCAGCTCAAGCCAGAGCAGCACATGATGTTTAACCAATACAACAGTTTTCCGTCCTCGTGTTCAGGTTTATTATCAGGTTTATTTTGAGCCACTCTGTGTAACAGTGCTCTGTGGAACTGTGTGTTTACTGAGAAATCTACTTTATTGTTTCTCATTTCTGTTTTGACATCATTTCACAGTTTTTGTAGCATCTCACCCTCAGTTTATTTTCTTTGGTGTGATGTTGCGATTGTGTTCTCTTTCAACAGCTGCCAAGTAGAGAAAGAAATTAAAGCAGATTTGATGGCTCATGAGTAGCTGCCAGCGCTTATCAAAGTGGGAAGATGGAGAAATGGATGTATAGAGAGTTGCATGAGATGGATGACTTGATGGTTTGATGGGATGGACGTGTGCGTGGGCGGAGATGATCAGCGGGCATGTTTGGGTAAAATAAGGGCGTGCTCCTCTGTGTATGTTGCAGCAGGGGCGGAGGCACAGACGTATGGGTGCTCATGCGTGTGTGTGTGTGTGTGGGTGTGTGTGGGTGTAAGTGTGTCTCTGTGTGTTGCAGAGGTCCTGTCAGTGAGCAGGAATGATTAATGGGCCTCGGCCACATGAAGGAGCCACAGACTAAACCCCACAGCCTTAACTGGAGCATAGCATACCTCACCTCTTCCTCCTTCTTTCCTCCTTCTTTCCTCCTTCTCCTCCTTTTCTTGTCCCTCCTACTCACCATGGGCTTGTTTTCACACCTGCTTGCAGCTCTCAAAGCTAAGGAAGTGTTTTTTTCCCCTGCAAGCTGTGCATCTGCAGCGTGGTAAAACTGGGCGGCACCACGGAGAATCGACCCATAATGGGAGCGGAAGAAAAGGAAGCCTGGATGTGCAGCGGAGCAAAGTGTTCAAATGTTTATGTTTGACATGACAAATAAAAATGTGAGCTAATCGATGATTGATGAGCTCTTTATTCCCAAAACGCTGACTGTCACTGTGTCACTATTGCATGTTTTTGGGTGGAGTTTGGAGGAGAGTAAGGGATGTTCAAAGGTTTTAATATGGCCTTCCTCTCCTGACTCAATGAGCTCAGAGCTCCAGGTGTCCCACAGTTGAAGGGCCTTTGCGGTCAGTGTTTTGGATGACTGCGGATGTACCGGTGCTGCAGGGCCATTTGGTTTCAGTCACTCTAGCTGGTCAGCGGCAGCGTGTGGCAGGTGCCAAAAAAGCCATAGGAGGGGACAATGGCGACGGGTGGCCTGAGTCACTTCTGGGCAGACGCGCTGGCACTGTAAGCTGAAAATGTGTGCGTCTGGAAGTGTGTGTGTGTGTGTGTGTGTGTGTGTGTGTGTGTGTGCTCACTGGACACATGTGATTGATGAACATTTGGTTGAACGTAGACAGGCATGGCAGATGTGACAGATTAACACTGTAGACCCCTTTCTCTCAGTATTATGTGCACACACACACACACACACACACACACACACACACACATACACACATACTGTACACAATGTGGAAAGTCATGCCAGAGGGACACCTGTCTTTTCTATTTCACCAAGGCAGCTCTGATGATGTGTCAGCTGCTGGTATTAATTTATGTACAGTCTAATCAGGAAGCAGTGAGACAGCAGTTCATGTTCACCCCGGGCTTGGGCCGGATGAGGGCCAACAGACTGAATCGTCATATGGACCCTGCGAACCAGGATTCATTAGCCAGATGTTAACCAACATGGAGCAAAATCACAATTGCTCTAATCCTAACTGTTCTTGAAGGATATTGTCTCTTCTCATTTCTTTTTGAACAACTTATTCTGAGCCGTATTCAAATGTGTGTTATGTGAAATGTATTATTAGGTGTTTTTACCTTGCACAACAAGGACTCTGTTTAACAAACTACCCATCCTTAATCTGCCTTTTTGCCTATTATGCCTATTATTTTACACTTTATTATTGTTATTGAAGTACACTAATTGCCATGATTGTCTTTGAGATAGACTATTTATGGACATCAATCTTAAAGCATAATATGTTAGATGTTTGTCCTTTATTTTATCACTTTATTTGTTACTTTATTCATTTCATTTCACTACCATGTTCCTTGCTTCTAGCCTACTTTGTAATCCTGTAAATGGTACACACATGATTGTCTTAAAGCAATGAGCTAAAAGCATTGGGAACCTCATTTCCAGGAAGCTCAACACAAGAAAAACCTGGCAGCCTCACAGATGTGGACTGACATCTCATTTCAATAATCTGAATGTGCTGCCCAGAAACACCCAAAAAGCATTGGTCTGAGTGCAAATGATTTTCCTTACTGATCTTTTGCCTCAACTTTTGAACTTAAGTGGCTCTGCCACTCTCTGCATATGTTTCTATAACTGCATGCATCCTCCCAGTTCAGAGTGTTGAGGCCCGGCTTTGTGAGCAGAGCAGATAAGGACACACAGAATGGGAAAGGACTTCAGCTCCTTGCACGCATGAAAACGGTTTGCCTCCTTCATATCCACTTAGCAAAGTTTCTCTATTAAATCGGCTTCTGCATAGCTGCTGTTATTGGTTGGTAGTGTGGAAGTCAGTCTATGCAAATATTGTCCAGCAGGACAAATGAACGTCGACAGAGGCAGATCCTCTCCCCTCTCAGCCAATAATAAATGGAGAGGGATTTAAATTTCAGAGAAGATGCTGAAAAGAAAACTCAAAGGCAAACTAAGATGGATGATATAGGGAAAGAGCACGTTTAGTGTCATTCATTTAATTTAGCATTTTATGATTTGCGACCAGAGTGTTTATAGAAATTACTCTGATTCAAGTTCAGCACACTTTAAAGAGTTACTTGGAACTAGACAGTTTGTTCTGACAATTTTCATTTCAGCCGTATTCAATTGCAACCTAGTGCTAATGATTATGTACATGTCACAGTAAAATTTCACACACAATGTAACCTGAGCAGGCCCAAAGGTCACAAACACAACACATGCGCTCTTCCTTGGATACGGTGTCTATCTCTACTCCGCACTCACACTTATAGAAAATGAGCTCATGTGTTAGAGCTCCACTGGCACACTGTACATGCCATTCTTATCCTCTGATGGAGTGAGCTTTTTTTTTGAGGGCGGGTGGGCTCATAATCACCGTGCTCCTCTGCCCGCTTGTTATCCACTCCCACCGCCACCACTGACAAGCACAATCCCAAGAGGGAGCAGTTTGGGCAAAAATGCCCTGACAGGAAAGGGCTAAATAGGATGGGGAGAGAAATCAAGACTGGCCAGGAACATTTGAGGTAATGTGTATTGAGAGAGAGGAAAAGGGATGAGAATATAATTTGGAGATACAAGCATCATATGGCTATTCCTGGGTAGTGACAGTGAACAGTGCTGGTCGCCTGCAGGCTGGGCTTCTCTTATCTGCAGTGCAGTGTACTCTCCAGTGATAATGGCCTCTCATTACAGACCTGCAGCCCTGCGGAGACTTTGGATAAGTTACGGGCTCTAGTAACCACTTCACAGGAAGTGAGCCCTCATCACACAGTGGGAAAGTGGGCGATGAGGGTGCCATTGGTACGCACATATTTGCTTGTTTACGCGCACATAATCATAATTGGATTTGAACGCACATTTGGCAGCTCAAACAGGAACAGACACTCCAACAGGACAAATATTAACACTGACACAAAAACACCCACACCAACGCATGCAGTTTTATTGGACGCCTGAGTGTCTGGTGCAGAGCGGCCAGGAACAGCTGTGCGTCCAGTCCAGCTTGCGTCTTCTCCATGTATCAGCAGAGAGACAGACAGTGCCCCCTGCTTAGCCCCATAATCTGGCGTAATGCCTTTACTGTAACTCGAGCTTGCATGTACAGTGATGGACACACAGCCAATTCCCATCCAATCCCATCCTCTGCTCCTCCCCAGCTGGCAAGAGCCTCCACCTTACTGATAGTTAACACATTTATTTCATGCCAAATGCCATGATACCTCCCACTGACGAACGTATCTGCAATGTGACTGAACTTTTGCACTGTCCGCTGACGATGACTAAAGGCACCTGTTGTCATATCCATAAGATTGGCATGGGTATAACAGACGCACGCACAGACAGTTCACTCATAAAAAGTAATCCTTTTCAGTTTTCAGTTCAGAAAAATGTTCCTGGTCAGTAGTTATCAATTTCAGAAATGTCAGCCCGATGCCAGTGTTTTGTGAGGCAGAAACCCACCTGTCCCACGCAGCAAACAACATCAGCCTGAGAAAAGGAAATATTCAAGCATAAACACCATAAATCCATAAACATACACACATGCACACATCCCATACTCCTGTTCCCCTGATGTACATTCATGCAAATGCAAATGCCGACATTCACAATCATAATGAAGCATGGTTTTTATCCGATTTACCTCAGTCAACAGTATATGCACACACAGATACTGCTATAACTAGCTAGCAGAAATTCTTGTTGTCTTTCTGACAGTCCTCCCTCCCCACCGCCAAGCTGTCCCACTGAGATAAGCTGGCTGGCATTTTCATCATTCCGGCCATACTGATTGGACTATTATCATAAGAAAGAGACTGAGAATCCAGGAGGCCTTCCCCCTGGACGCTGATTCATGTTCAAAATTGGGATTAGCAATCTCACCCCTCGAAATCCCCTCAAACAAGGCAAAGCTGAGCAGGCAAATGAAGCAAACATTCAACAGATAACGACGAAGACTCTCATGGCTCAGTAGATTGACGGATGGACGGACGGATGGATGGAGTGTGAATTCTTAGTGAGAAAACCTCAGAGAAAACAATAGTGAAACTTGTCATTCAAACATCCCTACAAAATGCACTCCAGCCATGATTTGAGAAGCTGAATTTAAACTGTTCTCACTACAGCTGTGTATAACAATCAGACTAATGTATGTGCCAAATCAAATTTAGGATTAGTGCTGGAGTATTTCCTTTGAAACAAAAATATAATGCAGTTCACAAACTGGAGAAAAAAACATTTCCACCGACTTCAGTTTTTCCAGAAGTCACAAATTCAAGCTTCTGTGGTTTCAGCAAACATTTCAGAACCTTTTTGCAAAATCTCTTGGGTCCTACAGTGGTTACTGGCTTCATGTGGCTCACTTTCTCACTCCAGAATGAATAATGAATGAGGCACTTCAGATCACCTGCGTTTAAATTCTCATTACCGTCATTCCTTGTTTTTTAATGTTTTAAATGGGAAATAAGAAAATATAAGGCTACTCTAACAGGGCATTGGGTCTTTTTAAAGTTATAGTTCTTAAAATTTGAATGTATCCAACCCAATTTGTCATACTATTATTGGCATTTTTTGTAGTAGTTGTCATTTTTTTATTTTTTTTCAATCAAGTCAGTGTTTTACATTCCACCACCCGCCTCACGGCGCGTCCCAGAAATGTGCGGCTTTCCGCTCCGCTAAAGATGCGCAGCAGGTCTATTTTCACGCGAGCCGCGGGGCGTTCAAACAGCCAGCCAGGCAGGAAGTGAAACAGCGAGACTATCCAGTCAATTTTCCTCTACAACACCACGGACAGCGAGAGATTCATCTTGGATGTGGAAAAACATAATAGACACCACAGATCATTTTTATAAGGACAATGCCAGAAAAGAGAAGGCATGGAGTTTAACTGCAGGAGTGCTTAGAGTGAAAGGTAGATACTACTAGCTTAATAAACACGTGATTGTTCTGTAAAGTACAAAGTAAAGACAATCAAATCTGCGAGTCGGGCAGGCAAGACGCTCCGCTTCTGAGACGCTCCCAGTGTGGTATGGCACGTGACAGAGGACGGAACAAAATCGTGGCGCAGCCTGAACGCAGCACAGAAGCGGCCAGTGGAAAATCCGGGTGACACAGTAGCTGCTCAAGTTTGCTGCCCCTAGTGGTTGATACATTTGTCATTTCAAACAAACTTTTAATAAGTGTTGAAACTTTTAGCAACTTTTTCAGTGGTGACAACAGTTTATAACCACCAACTATAAAGGGCTTACGCTGGATGGGTGCATAGAAAATGGAAAAGTGAACAAGGGAGGAAAAGTGGTGCGTGAGGAAGTGGTGATGTGTGGAAGAGTCACGACTTTCTTCAGCCCCAACTCGCTTTTTTCCCAAACTCATCATAAAGCTTTAGAGACCTTTTGTGCTGCCTTCCTGCCATGTCCCACTCCAGTAAAACTGCAGCGTTGACAGTTCCAAAGTGAGACAAACCTTATCTACCGATTACAGAATAGAACAACTGCTGGGCTGCAAGTCACGGACCAAGGCCATGTTTGCACCGTTAGTCTTTCCATTTCTATTCTCAGAATTACCGAAAATCACACAGTGTAGCACAGTTACCTGGCAAACGCAACACAGCTATACATCAATGAAAGACTCTTTTGCAAAACATTGTTTGAAGACGGTTTTAGATTTGGTAAAATCAAGGTGCTGAGAGAAGACTATATCACATCTCTTTAAAAAAGCAGGAGTCATGACAACTTTCAGCTTTCAAGTTGTCTGTTTAGTTTTTGCTTGGTGTCATCTGACTTGTGATCGCTGTCTCTGAATCTCTGTGTGAAAAAACACAGAGGGCAAAGTGTGGAAAGGCGAAAAGAGTAGGGTGTAGCGACTTAACTTCAGAGGAAAGAATAGCTTGCACGAAAAATGTCCCTTTGATCTACTGTGGATATATCTCCTCTTGTGAGATGTACGCTCTATATCTGTACGTTTCCACTATTGAAGAATAAGTAGGTTGGTCTGAAATGCAAATGAGATAAATCCTAGCAAATGTCAGTAACATTCTCTTCTAAGGAAATAGAGCAATGGGTAGTACTCACATCCATACTTCCATGCCGACATGAAAAAATATCTGTGATATCAAATGATAGATTATTCAAATCCCAGCCCATAACTCACACACAAGATGTTATAAATTGGAGAACATTGTAATTACACTCTCACCGGGGGAGCTTTGGCTCATCAGCACCCACAGCTCCGAGGTTCAAAGTGAAACGATCCTTAGACCAGGTTAATAAAAGGACAAACGCTGTGAGTTTCATATATCTAAATGACTTTCTGTCCCCCTCTGGGTATGCAAAGTCATTTGGAGAAAGTTTAAAGAAATGTTCCACGGCAGCATTATAACTTGTGTATTAATTACTCAACCTCATAACATGTAATACTGGATGAAAACACATCCCCAGTTGTAAGCCCTCAGGGAGAACAAGATATTCTAAAAGTAGCCAGTGTTGGCTCCAGTAAAAGAGACTGGGGACTCGACATAATGTCATAAAAAGAATTCAAGATAGGGGTTCCTACCCAAATAAATGTATTTTAGCAAAACGATACAACATAAGAAACTCAAATTAATTTTATACTCAATATCAACATTAGTTTGAATATAAAAGTGACCATCAGGTGGATGGTATGACTTTCTGATATTGTTCAGCTGTTAGCTGGTTTCTCTTTCTGGATGGATGAAAGCTGAAATCGGTTTATGTACAAATTAGAGTGCTGATCGGGCCGCATGTTTCTGTCCGAGCCCGGCCCCCGTCCGACAGAGCAGTAACCGAACCTGGCCCGAGCCCGACAGGCATTAAGATATTTCTGTCCGAGCCCGACACAGTTACAATCAAATTTTTTTCTCATACTAATGACACATGTAGAGTATGTTTTTGTATGGAAAGCCCGCTTTTATTAAGCAACTGTAGGAAGGCATTCGGAAATGTCAACAGATGAGCGCATCAGCAGACACGGGGCAACAAGTGCACGTTAACACAGGCGCGCACCTAAATAATAAGCGTTTTTAAATTTAAAATGTTCAATGCCTTATCGGATCGGATCGGTCACATCAGCACGCTGATGTGACCGAGCCCGATCCGAACCCGAACATAATTTCTAAATATCTGTCCGAACCCGGCCCGGTTCGGGTATCCATCCTCTAGTACAAATATAGAGGTGCTATCACCAGTGTGTCCCATTTACTTGCATATAGCACAAATATTCATAACAGCATATTTGAATGCCTTTCTGCTGTATATTGTAGCTAGTTAGTTGGAATGTAGTCTCACTTTGCCAGACCCTCCTCCAAAGTGTGCTGGAGGAGAGTCTGGCTACTCCATCTAGCATCCGGGGATGGGAGGAAAACGTGCTCTGGTTTAATGGCATTTTTTTAAACCAATCACAATCGTCTTGGGCGGTGCTAAGCACCGGAGAAAAGCTGTGGTGCCGCTGCAAAATAGCCTCTGAAGAAACTTGTTTTGGTGGAACGTGTACGTTTAAAAGTAGTTTTAGTCATGCAACAGAAAACTCAGATTGGACAGACAGTCTAGCTAGCTGTCTGGATTTACCCTGCAGAGAGAAAAGGTTAACCATAGTCCTCATAAATGGACCAGAGTTTAAAATGGCAACACAAAGGAAGCCCAAGGCTACGGATATCCGGCCTAAATGAGTGAAATCCGGCAGATGTTCCGGCGGCAACAGAGCAATCCCGGAAGTGGAACGTCAAGGATATAGACTAGGGGAATATACCCTGATTTTTCAAGTAAAAGCTGAGCCTCAACTGAGTCTCTGGGTTGTGTCTCAAGTTAGGCCGCAGAAGACTGCAAATCCCAGTAAACACAATGTAAACAATACAAAAGTGTTGGTAGATTAACATTTGGTTTGTCGTGAAAGGTAGAAAACCCAAAGCCAATGTAAACAACACAGGTTTCAAAACTGCATCATGAGGTAGGAAATGCATTCAACAGTTTGTTAGACCATGATATACACATACAGTGGTTTAGGGTCAAAGCCACAGTGCCCAATAATCGTGAATTAGAACGCCTCACCACAGAAAATTATTTGATTTGAGATTTTCATTATGCATCAGCAAAGCTGCTAAAATACATACAGATACATCAGAGTTATTTGCCACATAATCCTTTTTTTGCCACCGCTGAGAAAATCCTGTTAATATACAGAATAATATAATTAATTACATCAACAAATGCAATGACTTGCAGCATGGCGGTAATTAAAGCCAGAGCAGCAACATATGATTAACATTCAGTGGAGGAAAATGACTCTGATTATTTCCACCGATGTTGAGTTTATTAAAAACCATGTAATCCAAAGGGGACATCAATATGGGGTGATATTGCAAATGCAAATAAAAGAAGGGAATGTGCTCAATTATAACTGAACACAAAAAATTATTAACCTTGGTGTACAAACATTCCTTTAGACAGTTCACTTTTACAGATTGCTTCATCATAGGAATATATAAAGAATAATTGTGACTTATGTAATACATTCATATGCAGTAGAGTTGCATGATATTGACAAAATGTGATATTGCGATATCGATTATGAATATTGCGATATCGATATTCATTTCGATATTTTTAAACCTATGTAAAATTACAAAAGTTACGGGAAAACGCATCAAAATAGATTCATAACAAATAAAACAAGTTTTCTTACAACACAAGGTTTGTTTCAACTGACAGTCATATTGGACTGGTCCAACATGAATAAATAAATAAGGACCATGTCTACAGAACAGGACATGTTTTACTGGTTGTACAGTATAAAATAAATAAAGAGAACAGGACACAACTTTTCTTTTGCTTCTCTGATTCGTTCCATTTTGTTGTCTCATGTCACATGGTACGCGCCATAGGGTTTGTGACGTAGTGGACCCGTGTGCTAACGTGCACTAACATGTGATATATGACACTTTCGATATATTGCGATAACGATACTGAGTCGATATATCTTGCACCCCTCGATATAATATTGCGCAACGTGATATTGCAATAACAATATTGAGTCGATATATCTTGCACCCCTAGTATGCAGTAAATAAAGTTCATACGTGTGTGTTTCTGTCTTACAGTCTGCACATACTAGCGTCTTCTTTAAATCAATCCATACGAGTGTACAGTAGTTGTGGCCATAGCATACAACAGCTGTTCTGTATTGGTGATTTATCATTTGATTAACTAGAACAAGGCACCCCAACATATGGCCAAACTGCCTTTAAGTACACTGGCACACTTAAAAACACATTTAACCAAAACGGGTATTAAGAAACACAAATTGTTCCTCATTCAGCATGGAAGTTAAATCCTCTTGCACTCCTCTTTTCAAGGGATGCAGCTCCCGTGAGTGAGAAGAAAAGGGCTTTCGCCTGATCCATATTAATGTGTAACAGTTTACGGACAAAGCTTATCTTTTAATGTTTGCCTTTCCCTCCTTTTGCAATCACATTAAGAAGCTCTGCAAGCCTCTGCATGATGTTTGCATTACAGTCTCCTGTAAGAAAGTATCACGTGTGCAAGGATTAGAGTTAAGTGAAGGCTAAACCCATACCTGGATCACATTAGACGTGGCAAAGCAGCTGGGATCACATGGTGTGCAGAGCAGAGTCATAAGCTTGTTCAAAGAACAGGTGAAATATATTTCAGTGTAGTTAAAACAACGCAAACATGTTGGGTTTGGACATATTATCAACATGTATGTGAGAATTGGCTTGGAATAAAAATGTAAGCAAAAGGAAAGTACATATCAAACTTAGTAAAAAAAAAAAATACATTAGCTTGTAAATAATGTAGAAGATCAGAACATTTCAAAAACATTTAAGGGGATTCAATACTGAATTAGAATAGAATAAAATGATTTTAAACTGCTAACACTATGTGAAAAATGTTGGTGAAAATAGCAAACAAAGGTTTCAAGATACTGATACCATGATCTTAAAGCAATACCCATAACATTAGTCAGTGTTGGTTTTGTCTGTCCTGTACTGATGTCCACCCTTAGGGCTTTGAGATCCTACACACATCTATTGATCCTCCTCCATCTCGCCTTGTGCTTAATCAAAGCTTTGCTGCTGATGTGTGCAAGAGCGTCCAATCACTTTTATGATCTCCCAGTTTTTCCATTGTGTATTCACTCCTGCCCCACTTGGTGAAAGCCTGGTCCTCCTCCTTTCTTTCTGAATGGCGCCACCACCACCTGGTCTCCATTCACTTATTGATTGCCGCAGGCTATGGTGATCATCTGGGTCCGGCTTGGTATTTAGCATTTATTATGCCCCTGCGCCTTAAAAGAGGCCTCCGTAAAACACCGTCAGTCTTCTTTACGCCCCCAAAATATCTGCATGATCCTCCATCAGTATTCACAGGAGATCAAGTTAACCCACCAGAGAAAAGGCCAAGCTGCACACAAGGTTTCTCTACAGAGACTTCTTTCTTTATCATTATGATTATGTGTCAACACTATGCCCCTTGCCCTCTCTACTTTTGGGACCAGCCCATTTAGGTGTACCATAGTTATTCCTGCCTTCTCTCTTGACAGTTTGCATATCCAAAGTTGCCAATCAAGCCTATGGAACTCTCTGTGGCCCTCATTTTCTTCCCATCCGCCAGAATCCATCACTCATGACACAATGGGACAAAAGGGGGCTGTACCGCTGGAGGGTAGTTGGTCTGTTGGGGAGGGTGGTGTATTAGGTGTATGGGGCAGGGTGTTACGGTGAAACTACCCCATTCTCTGGTTTCCAGAGCCAGGCAGAAGGGTTAGTGACGGGTTGAATGGTTTTCTGCCCCTTCTTCTGAGCTTGTGTTATAGCTGGAGATAGGGCTTCCATTGTTGCCTTGTGTCAAAGTGCACTGGGACAATGTGGACCTCAAAGTTCAGGGCTTACCTCTCAAGGCTCGAAAGGAACCTATCAGTTTTTCATGTGCAATGGGGTGTGCTGGCACTTCAGGTCTGCTCAATGCTCCCTTTGATTCTGCTTTGGGTCACAGGGACAAAGGAAGAGAAAGTGAGTGTTCGTGTGGGAGGAGATGGGGATTAGGACAGACATCAATCTTTAACCTGTGCACTGTGGACACCAAACACAGCTGAACTCTGCCAGTGGATCACACCACTTTGTCCGCCTCCAGTACCACAGTGGGTTAACACATTTCAGCTCATTAGCGTTGTCCCATTGCAGTCTACTAGTCAAAGACAGGTTCCTTGGGATCATGAAGGGATCATGAATAAGATTTGTCCTGAAGTGTTTTACCAAGGTTTGAATTATTGTTTTGGTAGCACTAAAACCAATCGTTAATTTCTTCATCAGCAATAATAGGCAATTATTTCCACATCACTTCAATCCACTTCTTAAACATCTCTGTAAGGCTTTAAAACACTGACTGGTATTGAGGCTGTCAGAAATAACAATCAGTCTGCAGCCTTTGCTGGGCTTAATCAAATCCGCATGGTAATAAATTTTACACTGCAAGGCCCATTACTTCTAATTGGGCCCTAATTTGGCAAATATACATCATGAGTGGCATGGGGTAGCTGGGGTTGTTAGACATTTTAGGCAAAGGTGAGACTTAATAATTGAGGGTCTTTTGGCTGATGTATTGTTGTCACAGGCACATTTTAAGCTGTTATCTTCTCATCTTGAGCGAAATCCAACATGTCATCCAAATGGACCCAAATAAATGCCCCTTTGTATGTCATGTACCTACTTGCAGGAGTTTTATTTCCAGTTAATGATCCTCATTTAGTTTTTCCTGCCCCCATCAACCACTGTGTGCTGGCATTCCATGACGTCTACAGCTTTGCCCTTTAATTTCTGATAAGTGCAAATTGTTCGTGCTGTTCTATGGCCATGCCAAGCTTTCAGTGTTTTGACAGGTTTTTACAAGCCACAGTGAAGATTGATGGGGCTCTAAACCCATTCAAAGACTTTAAGCAAGGTCCCTTAATGTTAGTCTTTCTTTGGGTTGAGGTACAGGTGACAAGCACAAACAATCCATCATCTATCAAACACAACTTTTTTGTACCTTAAACTTTATGTGGCTTTTACTTTAATGGCAATAAACAAGTAACACTCACTTTCAAGAGTAATTGCTGGTGAAGTGGCAATATTTTTTAGAAACAAAAGTGTATTGTGAGCTGATGAACAAAGTAAGGTCCTTAGAAGCTAATGTGGCTCACAATGTTTGATTTACTGCATATGAAAGCACTTTCCCTCTTTGCTCAAGGAGCACAGAAGACGGGGGAAAGAGTGAAAAATGGTTACCAAATGGTGTAAGTTGAAGAATTAGTCCATTAGGCCTAATCAATCTGCCATTATCCTCTTTTTACTGGCAATTTAGTGGGCAAGGGGTTGTGCAGGCCTTGGTGAGAGAGTATACCTAATGCTATTGTCTCTTTGCTCCTTCTACCATTCCATCTTTACTGAAAAGAACCCAGAAGCTTTATTGGAGTCACCAGCAGGTCCAATGTCTCATCCTTTCAATAGGCAAACAGCCCAATTATTTCCCTTCTTACTGAGTTGGATGGCCTAATTGGAGCTCAGGCTTCAGTAGCAGTGCAAGTATAGACCTCAGGACAAGGAAGAGGGAGGAATCTGTTGTGAAGAGAGTTTTTTACAGTGAAATTTTCCTGTGAATGGGAATTTCTCTTCCCCTCACCCCTGCTTCTCCTCATTCCCGCTGGCAAAGACAATGTGTTTTTACAACAGCTCATTAATGACAGAATGACTGATTTGATGGTACTATGAAAGGAAGCTGAGTCTCATTGTTGAGCCACTGTCTCCAGTGGAAAGTTGGTTCATTTTGAGGTGATTGTTGTGGATTAGGGCACTTGAGTGGGGGATAACCTCTTTCATTCTGCTTACTCACATTAGCATCCAAATGTCCACAATGTCCCCAAGTGATTTACTGGATTTCTCAAAAGAAATAAATTGTAATTTGCATTTAACTTGTGGTAACTCCAGTATAGCTGTGAGTGTAATCAGCTCTTTTTTTTAAATCAGAGGATATTACCACATTATTATTTTTTTTAAATGCTAAGCAACTAAAATATAGTTCAGGCTAAATGTTAGAACATGTCATTCAATCAACAGAAATGAGATGTATCTTGCTAATCAATCAAAAATTGACTCATTTCACAATCAATGTTTTCTCTTTATTTTTGTGATTTACTTATATGTGCACAGCTGATGATCTCAATCCTCTATACAGTATCTTGCTTCAAGCCTCTATACAGTATCATGCTGCCCTTTAGTTTATTACAGGTGACAGTTTTTGTACACATCATTGTGTGTGTAATTATTCTAGCCATCACCAACATGTCAAATTAAGACCTCTTATTAATCTCTTAAACTCTTATCCACAAATGACCCCATTATTTTGCAAGAAATATATCCTACACTCATACAAAATGTGCTTGTTTCAGTAGGTTTTTCTGTATTAAATGCTTTTTTAATTTACATTTTTTAATTAAGTTTAATCTCAATCAGCTACAGAATAAGTCATTTCAGGCCTGCTGTGCTGCCCTCGTAAAAATTCAGTTCTGCATTGTACTTAAAATTTGTCCTTATTTGACATCAGACAATGGTGCTTTTACACTAAAGGGGGGAAACTACAGATCTAAACAAGGTAAAGTGACCTCTCCATGGTGGTTATCTCGGGGTCATGACACATGGAAGTGGGACACAGCTGGTGCCCACGGCCAGATGAAGAAGGTGAGGTGATAGGACAGGAACCAAACAGCCCTGCTGTCCACCTGCTGCCTTTAGAGCTCACCCTGGTACCAGGGCACTCCTGCTGAGCGCCACCGTGGCAACCAAAGACCTCCCCACTGATTGGCCAAGCTGTTAGAAATTAGCACATCAGACAGCTTCATAGAGTCATTAGCATATAAAGAGGTGAGCTGAGGGCACAGAGGTGAGATCATTTGGGGCTTCCCCTGCAGGGCCTCTGGTCTTCTATAATGACCACAGAGCACCTTGACTTGGTCCCTGAACACAGACAACAAGGTGTTTTTTCTGTCAGTCATTTGTCACTACTGCCTGCAGGCTATGGTGGGTCACCAGGGAGGATGGAACAGCGTCTAGGAGGGTATAGAGAGGGCTTTTGGGATCAGCTGGGAGACAGTGCCCCGGGGTAGAGAGAGGGCAAAGAGTGCAACATCAGCAACATCGTCACTTCACTTTCACCCTCATCATCACCCGTTAGCCTTATCTCTCACCTCACCCCTCCTCAACTTCTCGTTACCATTCTTATGCTCATTTCTTCCTTCTACATTTACCATCTTCTCCTCCCCATGCTACTGTACATGTGTGGGCATACAGTGACAGATGCAGAGCGCCCGGCCTCATATAAAACTGCTCTGGCAGGCTTACAGTTTAACCACTGTAACTCAGGGTCCAAAGGTCAAACAGTAGGCAGTCAATGGGCGGCAGAAGGATCAATTCTTATCATCATCATCTAAATGAGAAGGGACATCATTAAAAGCTAGTTTCTGTTAACGAGAAGCACTTCCCAGGGTCCCATTGCATTTACCATTAGCTCAATAGTGAATGAACCAAGAGCTTCTATTGATTCCACACTACTGAAGAACATGAGCAAAATTAACAATTCCTGATCCTCCTGGTCTGATTCTCTGTGATTGTGTAGAGGGCTTATCAATAAAAGATGCCTTAGTAGAAAAATCTAACTCCCTTATTCTACATGTCTTTTTTTTTTTTTTAAAGAGAAAGTGTTATTTTTGTCTATTTTATATGGAAAGCTGGAAGAAATACAAAGAAAGACAGCTACAAGCGGGAAACAATGTTGTGATCCATGCAAGCCAGAACATATGTGGTGCCAGAGGCAGTTTAAACTATTACAGAAGCAAGACATTACGTATGGTACCACTTGGATTTCCTACCTCTGTCTACTTCCCTGAGAAGGAATGAGCTCATATTGGTTCGGTTTCCTTCCCTGTAAGCAGTGATCTGCTGAAGGCCCAGAGCACCAAACAGCCTGTGATACAGCGGTGCCATCGTGGATGTCTGATGGCATGCTCCAGGTGTTTGTATGTGTGCATGCTCTTTTTTTATCGCCAAAGATATTTTTATTGAAAACAGTATTACATGACATAACAATGAGCATCCGGATGTACATTAAAACAAAACAAATTACATAGAAACATCATAGAAAGAACACTCAAATTGAGTGTTTCCTAAAAAAAAGTTAAAAGTTAAAAGTATCAGTTTATATTTTCTCATTGTATATTTACCTTTCTCAAGTAAAAAAAAAAAAAAACTTCTATCTTTTAGCCACTGTGAAACAGAGGGAGGTTAGGAGATTTGGACTGTAGGAGCAGGCAATATCTTGCTAGTAAAGATGTTCAATTAATAATTTCATTTTGCACAGAATTTAAAAAATGGCAATCAATGGCAAGGCTGTAGATGTATTCCCATTATGAAAAACATTATATTAAAATAGCCGGACCAAACATTTCTCAACCACGGGCAAACATTTGGCTCAAATAACAATGTGGGTACGACAATCTAGTACGCATGCTCTTTAAGAGTAATGTCCCTGTTTAAGGCAATAGTATTGTCATAACATTAAATCCAAGGTAAGAAAAGTCAAGTGTATTTTAAATACTCCTTTTATCTGCTTTCCGTTTCTATATGTAATTTTCCTCCCTGACTTTGAGCAATGACATAATATTTGCTGTCTAGTGCCATCTTTTTGTCTGTCTGCTTCCTATTGCTTTCTTTAATTACAAGGCTGGGAGACACAGCAGCTATGGAACAATAGCCCTCAGTAACTGCGCTTCCCCTGGTGTAATTAGCTCTGGATACAACATCCCAGTCTGCAGCTTTCACCTGAAACTAATGACTCTGTAATCTATCAATTATCACTCCAACTCTCACATCCCTGCCTGTCCTTCACTATCCCATCCTCCCTCACATTACACTGCCAAACTTCCTCATCACTTGATTAACAACCCCCTTTTTTGCCTTGTTAAAATCCCCTTTTTATCCCTCAATCCATCCCATCTTAAAGATTTTACTCTGTTTTCACAGTGCCTTGTTTACTTCATGTAGCAGGATCCTGAGTGTTGAGTCCACCCCAGGGCTCCACAGAGAAATCTGTCAAGTGTTTCAAGTTGTCAAAGGCACTGAGCTCCATCTTCACTACTTCTTCTTTTTTCCCGGCGATGTTTATTCCCTTTTCTTTTTTTTACGCTGAGCACTACACTCGCTAGCAAAGAAAGTATCATGTTCTCTCAAGGACACTTGTTTTCTATTTGGTGTGGAATGTTTCTCTTGACTCCTCACCCTTCACCAGGAGCTGTTTGCATATCTGAATGCAGAAAGACCCTTTCAACTGGTCCACGTTAGCTGAGAGACAGACAAAGTAAGAGGAGTTTAAGAGGAAGAGGAATGGGTACCATGAGGGAATAGTAACTATTAACATCTAATCATTTCCATTTTCCAAAAGTACTTCATATACCACAATAGTAGATAAAGGGCCTCATTTTTAAAGTGCTCAGTGATGAGTGGTTTGTGAGAGTATTTAATATCCCATACTGCTGAATATGCTGTATGATAATCAACAGTTTAAACAAGTTCTCCAAAACATGTCTTCTCGGCTAATCACCTTGTGCCCTATTCTTCACTCTTATTTATTTCCCCTCATATCGCCCCCTCTTTTATTCATCTTTCGTTCTTCCATTCTAGCAGTCCCCTTCATCACCCTTCTTGCAGTGACCTCTCAAAGTGAAGGAGGAAGTTTCCAGATGGTTTAGCACTTGTCAGGGTGACATGGGTGACCCCAGATGCTGTCCAGATGCAGGTCAACAGCGGGGTGCAGGACGCTGTCCAAGTGACTTACAGCTTGCTGTAAAAAGCCACTATGGACGGAAAGGAGAGAGGGTAAACTCTAAACTCCACCTTGCAGAATGAGCCAAATATGCATGAAACCCCTTGAAGATTGAGTTCCTTATTACTGTGTTTAGTTCTGCTCTAATGTTGTGGCAGCTTGTTTTTGAGAAAGTTGACACATTACTCTAAGGGGTTGTCACCAGAGGTTCTGTTCTGGATCAGTGAAAAGGATTAAGCGGCAAGTTAAGGTTTCCAAATGTTGCTGAATTATTGCTCCCTGCCATTAAAGGAAAACATTGCTGCAAATACCCTCATGTTAACACATCCAGTGTGTTTTAGCTTTGGTAGCACCTTTGCTGTGTTGGGCACTCTTGCCAAATATTGTGGACCATTATTTTTTTATTGCAGATTGAATTAGCTTTTTGCAAGCACTACAGAGGCACTCAAAGTCACTTTCATGTATGATTAAGATACTTTAAGTAGAATGTAATCAGTTTTTGTTTGGCAATTTATTTAATATGACTGCTGCATCTCCCAGTGAAGCACAATTAGCTCTAGTGAAATGATCAAATGATGCATAAAAGGACTGATGCCCAGGGAACAAGTGCAGAAGAAATCGGCAGCAGTGCACAATCTACTTTGCTTTTAAAACACGTCATGTGCTTATGTTTTTCTTTTCTAATTAACCAGGGTTGTTTCAATGGTCCCAGAGTGCCTAGTGACTGGACTAATAGAAATAAAGGCCCTCTAATGGACTGAGGGCAGACTATATTATTTTGCCCTTCAAACTCGCCCCAGGAACACCCCTCAACCAAGCAGCGGCCCATTCTTTAAACAACAGCCATAAAAGCCAATGAACCGTAGGAATATGTTTGCCATATGGCCTTTGATTGTTGGGAAGAAATAGAAGGAGAAAGCAAGAAAGCATAAAGGGGCTGAGTGGTGTGTCTGTGTGTGTGTTGAGGGGGGTGTCCTCAAAATTCCAACTGCTGCATGGGGCTACGGCAAAGCCTGTGTGAGTGGTGACAGTGTGAACATTATCCAGACGTGTGTGTGTGTGTGTGTGTGTGTGTGTGTGTGTGTGATTTACTGCACTGAACTGCAAGTGCAACAGTGTTTTTAGGGATGAAGGGCGAGGGGTTTTAAGCAGGCTCTAAGGGTCAGGCCAACAGGGGGCTACACAAACCAACAGTCCTGTGGAGAACCATTCAGACTTTGCACACACACATATACATGCAGACATATATCTGACTGTGGCCCATCAACATGTCTTTTTGATAAATGATTCACTGTAAAATGAAACATGTGCAGCTTATATCTTTAAACTTCAACAGAGACCTGTGTGTTTGTGCATGCTTGTGTGTGTGTGTGTGTGTGTGTGTGTGTGTGTGTCGATGTGTATTTTACCGCTCAATTTAACCTATTGATACATAACATTATTTGATATTACATTACATTTTTTGGGGGGAAGCTTTGTCCTGTGGGTGTCACATGCAGTACAGATTGTAAAGCCCCTTGAGGCAAATTTGTAATTTGTGATATTGGGCTTTATAAATAAAATTGACATGATATTACATTGATTAAACCTATACTCTATTATGCTGCTGTTTTCTCTGGAGGGGATTAAATGTTATCTGACAAAGCCACCAATATGAATTTAGAATTTTACAATGCAGATTTTTGTTGCCATTTACCACTTAAATAATTGTTTGTTGCAGCCCTAGTGTTTATTGGGATTGTTAAAGAAAACATGAAAATTAAATGAATTTAATTTCAATTAATATCACCAAAATAAGGGTGAAAATCAGATTTATGATACCAATAACAATACCATTTTTAAAGCGAGGTAGATATTTATTTATTTACTCAAATGATGCATTTTTATAATCAGAACATTTGCATTTTCTCACTGTTTTCCGAGTTGTAAGAGAAGAATAAATCACTCTAAACTGTGGTGAATATTACCTTTGCTGCAGCAGGAAACATGGGACTTTTTTGATGGGGGTAGTATATAAAATCATAAAATGCAGTGGGGGTGGATGAGCGGAATTTATGTTAGATTGGACTTCATAGTATTGCATACAGTACACTATATGTTTTCTCTTTGTTCTGTTTCCCATGCATAATGCAGTATGGCCTTCACAGTGGATATTCATGCCACTGTGTCCTGTCTTATCTCCCCTCAGCCCTGCTCCTTTGTCCTGGGATTCCACAGCTTTCCCAGCTACATGGGCACTTACCAGCCCGACAGTCCCCTTGCTATCAGCCCCGGCCTGCTATCTTATGATGGGCCATGGCTGACACTCCATTGAGAGAAGATTACAGGATTCGTCTTTGTTCTACTAATCACCCTGTCTCTATTCCATGTACATAAATTGTGATTTGAGGACATTCAAAAGTAGCTGACTAATTAGGTTTACTAATCACACTTTCATTAGCCTTTAGGTCTGAACCTCTGTTTCTAAGGACAGGAAGATATTTTTTTTTTCTTTTAGAGCCTTTTTTAGCTGCAGCTCAATTATTAAAAAATGAGAGTGATATCATAATTAGGAGTAGCATATGCGGCTTTCGGAGCTGTAAATAAATAATTTGGGTATTCATCTCAGGGTGTCCTTTTGAGAGTTCTAGGACATGCTTTGTTTGGGCTGCTGATACAGGCCACGTCCACATGTACCAAAAAGATCTTTTTTTCCCCCGGTCTTCCCTGACATTGTTTCAAGAATGTTTGCGTCCAAACGGATCCATTTGTAAATGACTCAACATGCTACTTCATATTCCAGGCCTATAGGTGGTGCTGTTTTCTGCTACAGAAATTCACCAAAAACGGAGAAGAAGAGGCGGAGCATGCGCATTAATGCGCGTTTTCGAATTTTTTCACCCTGGGACCAGGTTTCAAAAAAGTGCGTCTTCAGACGCACAGGATTTACAGAATTCGTTTGGACGAAAAACGTGCGTTTACACCAAAAAGCGTTTCCATGTGGACGGGAGTTTTGTCTTGGTGCTCTCACACACATTGTCCAGATAGTGGCAGCAAAGCACATTCTTGGCACTGAAACAAATGTATCAAAAACAGGATACATAATGTTATTGTGTACACTTAATTGAATTTAATAGAATTTTATTTTCAAGTTTTTTTTCTCTTAGATTATTATATTTAGTTAATTATAATAATAATATATATTTAGTCATGTTAATAATAACGTGTGCAGAAAAGACAGCTCAAACAACCTCGAGCGGCTGCTGCACTACTCATAAGTGCATGATGTGGTACTACACTATCTGTAGTGCGTTCAAGCTCACTGGGTTTGAAGGCGCCGAGCAATTAGCTACACTTTGCAGATGTGCGTGGCATCGTGCTGGTCCATTCTGTTGAGACGCTAGGGGTGTTGAAATTAATCATAGCATCGATGCATCGCGATGCGGACCTAGACGATTCTGCATCGATGCAGTAACAGACCATAATCGATTATTGCCTGCTGATGTTGCTTGTTGATTTTCCGGTCGCTGCTTCTTTTTGTCTGTTGTCTGCTGTGTTCAGACTCCACTTCATTCAGGAAGTGTCTTTTTTTATGAGCAGATACAATAAAAAGGGGAGTTCATATCTGACTGCTTGAATTTGTTGATGAAAACCATGTCCGTGTCGGACCGTGTCGTAATATATAATAATATTGAGGAGGTGACGCATCGTGATGCATCGGGATGCATCAGGATATCAAATCGATTTGAATCGTTGACAGGATAATCGTAATCGAATCGTGAGACCAGTGAAGATTCACACCCCTATGAGACGCACACTGAGAGGAATTTGATCTTCTAATTCTTTGTCATCCCAGAACTGTCCCAGTAGTTTTAACTCTGGCTCATATAGCTGTCTGCTCCTGCTCCATCTGGCTGATTTAGAGCCTGTTGCCCTCAGTAATAGGCAGAGAACTTGCTGCACTCAGATGTTGAATCCAATGTTGTGGTTGCTTAGTGTAATTACCCATATCTCTCAATCTTTGCTGCATGCACGTGTGTACATGTGTATACAAACACTTAGAGAGTGGAATGGAATAGACAGATCATAAAAAAGTATCTCCATAACCTTCAATGAATGGGGCTCTCAAAGTTTAAAATGCAGCACTGCTCCAAATAACTTGGCTGCTGTGTAGTCCATTCCCATAGGAGGCCCTGTTATTGCCTTGGGAATTTATGAGGCTTCATCGACACCATTCATAAAGCTTTTATTGCCGTCCATCCGACCAGTATGAAGCTTTACTGGACTTCATGAGAGCCGTGTGTGTGTGTGTGTGTGTGTGTGTATGTGTCTGTCTGTCTTGTCTGCAGAGATTAAAAGCAGCCTTGTTCACTCTGCTTAATGCCAGGCCTGAAACTTTGTTTACTTCAGCTTGCAGTTTTGCAACCATTTCTGTGTGCCTTTGTGTATGGTGTGTGAGTATTACATGCTATACTTACAATGACAGGTTGCCTTTGTTATAATTTGCTTGATATAGAGCTGAAGGATTCCTAATGCACCCCTTTGAGAGTGTGGTTTCCTTTAAAAGGAAAATCCAGTGCAGGCACATGCTTTGACTATCTTTTGTTGCATGTGGCCATCATGCTGGTCACGCATGATGATTTATGCAACAACACATATGATCCTTATTGGGTGGCTCCACGCTGCAGATCTTCTGCTGTCAAAGGCTGTTCAGCTTAGAAATCATTGATCTTTTAAGAAAACCTCCCGATTAAAATATGTGCGTGGCTCGTCCATATCTGTGTTACAAGTGCCACTTCAGTTTCATGAGGCATAATCATATGTTCACTGATGTTCCCCAGCTGCTGAAGGTGCACTCATTGATGTTTTAATACAATCCAACCATATTCAAAGACTTCCACACCACTGCCTGCACTCAATCTACCACAAAGCTCCTGTCCATCTGATTGTGCCACGTCCAGCTCATTGCTTCATCGTCTCTACTCTTTCATTGCCGATAAAATGATTAGGCCCTCAGTGCGAGTGCATGTTGGCAGAAGTGATTTTGATGTATGGCAGAAGCTGAAGTTGATTTAGTTCCAGACTACATAAGCTGCCAATCTTTGCTTTATTTCCTGAGCATGATAGACACACACAGGGTCAGGGGTCATGTGTGTGTGGTGCTGACTTTGGCCCAGTGTTGACCTTGGTAATGGGTTGGTACGGTGGGTATTAGCAAGTGTGGTGTCTGTAGGTTCAATAAGGTCCTTCTTTTCCACATGACAAAAGAATAGCTGTGTCATTGGGGGAAAAGAAGAAGAAAGAAAACACACTGTTTCCACTTTGACCCCTTCGAACGCTGCTCTGGGAAAGTTAGGGCCTGAAACTGCTTTTGGGGTTACGCTCGGCCCCCAGCGGCCAGGGATCATGTTCCTAAATGACCTCCAGACATCCTCAGGGATTTATGGACCCACTCGGCTAGAAGTACACCTGGGATTAGGGTCAGATTTGATGGGGTATAGGCAAGTATTGTGTAGTGGTGGAAGCAAGAGTGGGACTGAATGTGTGGTAATGCCTGCACATGTGATGCATGTGAACGCATGCTTGCGTGTGAACATGCTAGTGTGTTTATGCCTGTGCTTAAGTGTAAGAGGTCAGAACTCCGTGCGATCTGACCAGCTAATCTAAATCTAATCTTAGCCAGCTGCACGTCCCTTCATCCCCATCTCCCTCTCTCTTCTCCGGCTGAGGGAGAACATTATTAAGGCTACAAATTACCAAGACCCAGAGGTTCTTCCACTGGTGGTGATGGCAAGCAGATGGCAGCAGGACTAGGAGAGACCTAGCCCTCCTCCCCAACCCCAACCCCTCACATAAAGCACCATTTGCATTTCATGAGCCTTAATTGCGTCTGTTGCCCTCCTCCCCACCGGCTCTGCAAATTTTGTGCCTGTCACTGTGCACCCCTGCACCCTTGGAGGAGCTGTGATAGATTAAGGTGGACCTTCTGTTTGCACCCCCCTCAATGTGTTCCAGAAATTAGAAAATATTATCTCCCAGTGGGCTTGAAGTAAAAAAAAAAAAAAAGGGGGCTGCAGGAGGCGATTGTGACATTGGGTGTGGAAGGACAAGACGGGGAGTTTTTAAGGCTTTGATGGGAAAAGTGATTGTTTTAAAAGCTTGTCCTTGACCCAATTATGGCAAAACAATGATGTGCGGAACCCCCAGACATCTATTAAGCACGAAAGTAATTATGCGTATCCGTCAATTCTTGATAGATACAATGCACTGATTTTGTGCTTTATTCTTTTTGAGTCATTCTTTTGCTATTTCCACACACTTATACGTACAATGGATACTTAACAAATGGTGTGCTACTTGAGAAAAGTGCATCTGAAGGCAGGAGTTTATGATGCTCATTTAACTGTCCAAAACCAGGTGGTGGTTAAATCAAAATTGCAAGCTATGACAGAATATGTATTTGTCATCATCACTATCGTTAATGTGACAGGGACTGGACAATTCTTTCCAGACTGGTGTTGGTTCAGGATGATGTGATGAATATGTCTGGTGTCTGTCTGCTTTGTCCTGCCACATGTTTGTAGTCACTGTGTTTGTGTGCATGCGGATGCATATATAAGGCAGAGGAGTCCAGATTTGAAAGAACAGGCGTACAGATTAGAGAGACAGGAGTACATTTTGGGGTCATCCATAGTCGGTTACCCCGATCAAAGAGAGAACCCTGCTCACATGCATTGCACTTGTTTTTCTCAATTTTCTATATTTATTTCATTAATATTAGGTAAAGGTTCTGAATACAGCAGTTGTAAAAATGGTTGAGGTGTACCCCATTTAAGCAGTCAAAGTAAGCAACATTTAGGTAAATAAACTCGATACAGATAGATTTCAAATTAAAGGAAAATCCTGAATAAATGGGAAAAATATAATAAATAAATGCAGAAACTTACATACAGGGCATGAAGGGTCACTGGATGGTGTATTAAGTATGAAAATGATGTGACTCATCTCAGATCTTAACCCAAGTGAACCTATGGGAGATTTTGTGTTTTGACAGTGCTCTCCTCGACCATCATCAAAACATCAAATGAGGGAATATGTTTTGAAATAATGGTGGCCATCCTTCCTGTTCCAGAAACTTGTAGAAAAACAGTATATGCTGATGAATAGCACTGAGGCTGTGGAGGCCCATGGTTGTCTCTAAAACTCTATGTTGTTTTTTTCTTTTACTTTGTCACCTATCTTTATTTTATTCATTGTCAACTCACATGAACTGAACTGACCCCCTGGTGCTCCACCGGAGCTGCTCATTGGCTAGCAGGTGAGTCTGTAAGCTACTCCAGATCTAAATGTTTTTAATTGTTTGTAAGTGAAGCAAAGCATTGCTGATAACCGATAGATCAAGGTTAAAAACACTTAAATGTTTGCCCCACTTTGCTCCTCTTCTGTACCTCATTCTTGCATATTTTATTTTGTATTATCTTGTTTTGTCTGAATTTATCAAATCATTTATCAAATGTAGAAGAGTCGTTTGTCTTCCGCCTTTACCTCTAATGATGTGTTGTGCCATAAAAGCCTTCATAATGGATCTGGAGGAGGAGCATTCATTAGACTGACTGAATGGTAATAGAGAGTAGACATGTAGGAGAAATCACCTCTCTCTATCACATGCGTGCATACTAATGGAAGAGGGTATCCACCCTCACCAACAAACGGAGTTCTAGACAATGCTTAATGATCATATACAGAATTAATGAGGTTCAGCACATTTTAATAAGAAAAATCTATCTCCCGAGCCCAAGGGAGACAATGAGTCTACTCATTTGTTCCAAAATATAGCAGATTTAACTGTAGTCCTCATATTGTACCACAAAGAGGCAGTGTTTTCTTACTAAGTTCGATATAAGAATGTTGTTCTGTAAATATATGTGGCCACCAGATGGCAGTATTGTACAGGACATGATAAACTACCTAAAAGTAAATGGAATTTGAATTGTATACCTAAAAATAAATATAGATATATATATTGGGACATCAGGAAACAATATATGCCCACAGATTTACAGAATTTTTCAGACACCCAAAGCTACATTAATACACACAAACATGCAGGCCAGAATGGCCCCGTTTCACCCAGTGTATGTCAGAGGGGGAGGCTGTGGGAGGCTGTGACCTCTCAAGCCTGCAACAAGAATCCTTCTGAGAGTACTCTTTCATTGCTGGAGATTTAGATACCTATCATCAGCTCAGTGCAGGAGTGCTGGTTATGGACTGACTGTTGTCTTTAAAAGGAACAGATACAGTATCCTTACACGCCATAATCTGTCAGCTCAAAATGTGTGACGGTTGAGTCTTCCATCATTCAAACAGGAAGGTTTTGTCTCCAAAAAAATGGATTGGACATGCTGTACATATGTGTGTTGTGTTACTAAAAGACACAGAAATCGTGGTGGTAAGAAACATCCTTTAATGATTAAACTCAAAAGTAGCTTTGGTTATATCAAGAGCATTTGGAAGTTTAGGTGTAAACATGACAATTGAACTCTGTTGCTTTACACAAAATAGTAGGGCAGTTGTCATTAGAGGCAATCTCTTCTAACTGAACCCAGTAATGAGCATCATGCTAAAAAACCACAGCAGACTAGCTAGTGTAAGCTCTGAATTAAATACTTTAATTCCACCACAACATAGCTCTGTTTTGGAAGGCTACAGGATGTCACCGGAGATGTCAAGTGGAGGACAGACCCTTGCTTATAGTGTTCAGGACACGTCCAAGTCCTCTTATTTCTGATGCTATGAGAGACACCGTTGACACTGAAACACTAGCTGCATGGTTTGAATAACTGGCATCTTGTGCCAACCGCCATGCCTTTTGCCCCAGTGTGTGTAACACAAGTCACATACAGCATTTGCAACCATGCACATGCACGAGGCAGCTTAATTGATGTACCAGAGTCTGATGGCATACTGTAAGGTAGACTTGCTTCGCTTGACTGTACACAGGAATTTACGTGCAGCATGCTGCGTTTCAGTTTCTGACATCTTAGATCCATCTCATAGCATATTAACACGCAGATTCATCACCACAAATGGTTCGGAATTTGTCTATTCCCATTTACTGGCAGTTTTCCCACATGATGCTTTTGTAGCCCAGAGATGTGTGTTTCAGAGTTTACAGGCAGACAGCATAACAGCCTAGAAAATGACTTGAAATTCTGCATGCATCAAGTGTTAGCGTGAATCCAGTCCCTTGTAACAGTGGAATACACAGTATAAGATAACGTGAGAGTAGTTTTATTGAGTAAGTGAGTGTTTTTAAGGCTAGATTGTCATCACCATCTGTTATGAGCAACACATCGTTTTTATACAGTAGAAGAAAAAAAACTTCTATACGTCAGTGGGCAGAGACTGCAGCATGTCAAACTTCAAGTATGTGAAACAGACATTTCTATCATCACTGCAAACCTCTCTGTCCTTTTCCTCACATATACAGTTAATATTAAATATGTTTTTCCTGTCATCTGGTGTTTTCTTATATGGCTTCAACTCAGTGGCATTTCTTTCTAGTAATGTTAAATTGATACTTTTTTCTTAGGCTATAATGCCCCACAGTGTTATTTTCTTTATGGTATTCTACTGAATAGGCAATTTGGTTTCTTGAGACTTTAACAGCCAGGTGAACACAAACATCAGAATGAGGGACAATTAAGGCAAATAGAGCTAAAATAGAGCTTATATAAAGTAATTTCACTGTAATCCAACTCTTTACAAACTCGCAGAATAATACTGACATTCCACTTTGATTTAATCAGTGCACCCCCCAAACTCAGTTATTTGTTTTTTACAGTAGCTGATGAAGAAGAAAAAAAAAGAAAATAATTCAGACACTGCGATGTGAAATAGACTGTGTTCCCTAAAGAAGCAGTCAGGCACTGTATGTACAGGTGTACCTCTGTCTGATTCTTACTGTGATTAATGACTGTTTGACTCTAAACAATAACAAAGTAACTCGTTGTAAATGATTGCTATAAGTAATAGGAATGATAAATACATAGCACCATCTTTTGTTGAAAAAAAGAAATAGAAAAATACTGAAAATAAAAACACTAAAATTTGAAAATTCACAAAATAGAAAAGGACCAAATCTATATTTCCTGGCTATGCTACATCCATGGATGTTACCACTTTTTTTGTAAAGCAAGACCATCAAAAAAATGTTCTTCCAACCCTTCTATTTCTATACATGCACTTTGGTTAATATACTAATAATAACTTTTTTTTACTAATTCTTTGGCAAAACAAAAAAGGCAAAAAACACAACAAAATAGCATCTAATTATTTCATCATTACAAACTCTGAGGCACTTAATCAGCTGAAACAAAAGCTCATCCGCGTATCCATTGACAGAGCAACACAACAACTATGTACATATATGTAAAAAGTGTTATAAATAGGTTTTAAACCATAGATACTATATACATCTTTTAACTGAGACAGTATTGGTTGTTTTTGTGTTGTTGATTTTTGGTATTACCCCCCCTCGCTGTTATATGGGTGTGTTGCCTTGTGTTGCTTTGATGCTCAGGCATCAAAACTTATACTTCAGAGTGGGACTGATGACACTTGCAGTTGGGCAGGGAGTTACTGGAAACACTGGGATGGAGTGATGGCTCATTCTCGCTTCCTCAAGATGACATAGATGAGTCCGCTGATCAGCGCCAAAGGGAAAGCCACCCACGCCAGGATGTAGGAGTAGCCGAAGTTGTCTGACCCCGGCACCCACTGCGGACTCATCACCGTATAGATGATGGCTCCGCTCATCACGAACAAACCTGCAGGGAAGAAAAAGTGAGCACTGAGTAATGCTGACCATCATCTTGTTCAATTATCAGATCGTGTTTCTCTGCAGTATTGTGCTCTCTGTCTTGTGTCCTGAGCTGAACCTTGTCTGGCAGAGGAGGCAAGCGGGTCAGTGTTTCCCAGAAGGCATCCCTCCACACTACATCAGTGTTTCATGCTTATTGATCTCTGAGCCAGCCCTCGCAAGCCCTTCCTGCTCTGCCCACCTCCCTGGTCTGACATGGTATGATGTGTTTGTCAGACCCCCGCACTGCCAGCCCTCCTGACATTTCAACTTGCGCGGCAGGCAGTGTGCCCAGTGTCATTTCTGTTTGGCTGAGTGGGCACCTGGGTGCCAGGCAATGCACTGGCACAGTAATGAGAGCAAACCTGGGATGTTGGAAAGGGCTGCCAAGAGAGGACACAATGGGCTGGCAGTGGAGCCACTCTCTGGCTAAAGGGCATGAAGTACAATGGACAAGTGGAGCATTAAACCATTAGCAACTGGCTCTGGCTCTCTTAATTTAATTCTCTGCCACAGCAGATGCAGTGGGATCATCTGGTTTTGGTTTATCTGTGTAGGAGGATTGGTGTACTGTACTAATCAGAGTAGTGCTGAAAAGGTTAGTCATTTAGTTGATTGTCAAGTGGTTGTTTGTGCAAAAATTTACAACTTCTCAAATCGGAGGTTTTGCTGCCTTTCTCTGTTTTACATTATTGGGAATTGAATGCATTTTGGTTTTGGACTGTTGGTCGAACGAAACAAGTAATTTGAAGATGTCACCTTGTAATGTGGGATATGGTCATTTGTCACCACTTGATTTAATGGACTGCATTATCAGTTGATTAATACATAGAGAAAATGCACTCCTAAATCCAATATAAATCCCTTTGTACAGTTTGTGTTGATGCTAGCCCAAAATCTACCTGTATAATGTATATCTGATCTCGATGGATTTGTGAGTTAAGCGTCAAAGGGGGATTAAACTTACTGGCAAGGATCTGGAAGGTTCCAGTGAGGAAGAAGCGTCCGCCCTTCTGTAAAGTGAAGAGCTGGCAGAAGAAGAGGAACAGAGACAGGCAGCTGAAGATGATGGACAGGATCATGACAGCCTGTACCGCCTGAATCCACTCTGCATGGGGGAGGAGGGAGAAGAAGGAGAGTGTTGTCAATAACTGCCCACAGTCATCATTATCCAAAGGCATCATTTATATATAACATTGACTTAATGAGCATGTGAGAAGGGGAAGGGTAAGAAGAGACAAATAAAAAAACAAATGCCAAAGCATACTGGTCTTGAAGCATCCTCTCACAGAGAATGTAATGTTAACTTCTGGGAATGTGTAATGGATCCATATTCATCCATAACAATGAAACCTAGGTATCTTGTTCCTAAAAGCTCTGTGCGCCCCTCACAGCAGGACCTATGACTAAATGTACCACATCGATCGTTAACGTTAGTCCTCCAAGGCCAGGATGCTAGAAGTCCATTAACCCATTAGACACCTGTATTGACAGGGAAGACCATCTGTCTATGCTATCTACTGAAGAGTGTGTGTTTGTGTCTGTGCTTCATTCGTGCCACCACGCCAGGAATCCCAGGATGTCCAAGCGGGGTCCATTTCTTGTCTGGGGGTTATCCATTACTGCCTCCCTGGCCTCTTAGGGTGTCCTAAGTACTCATTTGTTCCCTTTCTCGATCTATCTAACTCTTCATTTTAGCTGTGGCTGCTGTTACAGTTGTGTTTTCGTGCTATAAAATGCTGCCATTCCGCAAAGTGTTTGACCAAGTAGGACCGCCTCAATCTGCTTGTGCATTAGCGGCCGCTGTATGAAGCCGCCCTCACATGATCCGTGGTAAAACCGCGAGGTAGGATGCAGAGCAGAGAGGTAAAGCGCAGCCTTGAAAGGTCAGCAGCAACTAAGTCAAAGTTGAAATACTTTGAACTTTAAGTGCAGTGTACGGTGGCAATTCAGAGCAGTGCGCGGCGCCAAGGGTATCCATGCGCCTACTATGCCCACACCACTCTCCCCATAGGAAAACAATGGAACGGCCAGTGCATAGCAGTTTTACTGCGGATCATGTGTAGGCGGCTTAAGTCCTATCAGAGCATCAGCAAATATTTCCAGACAAGCCTATAAAAAGTGGGATTTTATAATGGCTCCATTTGTACGCATCCCACTGCTGAACTCTGACATTTAAATCTCTAATGCGATTCCTTCAACATTCTCAAGCATCTGTGGTTAATTGATTCTCTTGCATAATGTAAATCAAAGGCTTGTTGTGGTTTAATGGGGGGGGGTCTAACAACATGGAAAAATAGGCAGGATGCATAATTTATTACCGCTTGTGCAACACAAAGGATGATTAGGTAATTAGACAGCTTACTTTGTGTGGTGGTATGACTTAGACTAACCACATTTTAACACTGTAGGCTTAAATGGCACAACACTACATCGCCGTGTATTTATTACTTCCCTGTCTGTGGACATTTACAAAGAGTCATGCAGTTTTCCTAGAGAAGACCTGACATATCTCTGTTATAGATTTAAAGGGAAACAGTATCTTGGATAATTGCACAGGGTTACCAGGATGGAGTCAGGTTACCTACAATAACAGTGCTACAGTAAGCTCATTGGCTCAGGGGGGATGAGATATGGGAGGAAACATGACACGCTGCAAATTTCCATCCACAAAATGCAGCCAGCACAATAATACCACACCAGAGTAGCAATTAGATTCCATTATAATGATCATTTTCTCAGATGTTACATAGTACTGTGTGATAATACTGTGAGAAATGGGTGAAATGTTCCATCCCTGCTCTATGAATAGTGGTCACCTATAAATACCAACAATACATCACTGCTTTCTGATAAACACACATCTTGTCCTCCTTCCTTCCTTCCTTCCTTCACTGACCAGTAGTAGGAAACAGTGACATGGGGCATTTCCTAGCATGGGGCTTACAATATCACTGATAAGCATCAGTATATAAGTATGACTCATATTCAAAAACGTACTTGAATGCCTTGGTTTATTATCGAGGTATTGCAAAGCAAAAACGTACAGAAGCATTCCAATGTAATACCAAACAAGAAACTAACTGTTGATATTTTCTGCCTTTTATTCTGAGGTCCTACACCCCACTCTGCTGCAGAGTAGTGCACACCAACAAACTGCTGTAGTATTTATTTCACTATGTTTATGTATTGTAGGCCTGTGTGGGAGCAGAATACATTCTTCCTCTACAGCTAATTTTAGAGTGAGTAAATTCTATTAAGTAATTTTCCTGGCTGTAAGGAAGTGATATTTAACTTAAGCTCAGCATGCGATAACTGTGACATAAGTATTTCTCACCAGGGTGTCATCAAAACCAAATGGAGCCAATATTTTTGTAACCAAGGCAACGATTTCACAGATATGTTAAAAAATAACTATGATGACCATGATTATGATTCACTTCAGAAGGAACTTGATTGCTCAGCAAAGCTTCAGAAAGCTCTACTGAACGCAGGCTTGGCCCCCACGTGAGAAAAGTCCGCTATCTTCCATCTACCAAAACCAAAGCACAGAGCAGGGCACGCACCTTCTTAACTAAACACTGTGCTTCAGTGCGCTAATGAAAGCAAGTCAAACAAACAGGCTGCTCCATGAAGCTGTACCTGGCACAGTATGCAGGCACTGCTGCCCTGACAAAACACACACCAGCTGGGCATGGCTCATTCTAGACAAATGACATCACCCAGATGCAGCCAGCAGCTCCTGCACCACTGTGACAGCACATTTAGTAGCAAAACATACAGCAGCCCAACAGTGATCTCACATGAAGTTGCTAGTTATTACTTTTAGGTCAATGGAAATGTTATTAAGTAGGGGTCATCAAAACTAGTGGAATCTATAAACCCGTCTTTATCTTATCTAATTCAAACATGAGGTGGCTGGCTGACTGTAAATAAATAAATCTAATGCTGCAGCTGCTGCCTTAAATTGTCCCAATGATCCCTGCAAACTAACACTGGACACTATGATCTGACACTGGGCGTGACCCATCATCAGCATGCTATGTTCTGCACGAGGTAGTCCAAGGTCTCCCTGCTTTCAAACATACCATCACAGGCATGCACACACACACACACACACACACTCACACTCACACACACACACACACACACACACACACACACACACACAGATCTAAAACTTTAAATACTCTCTGCAGCCCCACCCTGATCCTCCACAACTCCCAAAACTCCTGTCACTATGGACTCCCAACACGGGACCTGAATATGGACATCACACCACGACTATTTATACAGTGGCAGCCTATCAGCTAGCACATCAACACAGCACTGCCACATTCTCTGCCCTAGATGGCACCAGAGTCCCAGAGGAGCCATGACACACCCACAACATCAACATGGTAAATGTTGGATTTCAGCAAGTTCCAAAGTTCAAGTCCCCCATTAATATCATTGTGGACGGTTTAAACTGGTTCCAATGCTAACAAGCTTTTAAGTTTAGCCCATTTTGCTTAAAGTAAACCTGAAGAGTGACGCATCAGATATGGAGATGTATCACAGCTGAGCAATGATTGGAATGTCAAGTATTGGCCAATGTTTTGTAAATAAAGTGTTATCTTAAAGTAAAAGTAAAAGTGTAGGCATGAGTCTGACCTCCACTTGTTGCTGGATTACAGTGGTATCCATCAATGGCAGCAGTGCAGTTTAGCCAGAGGTCTGAGGTGGTAGTTTCACCTGTCGTCCATACCTGGTGTCAACAACATACAACTTGGTCAGTAATGTGTGAAGAGCAGCACAAAATCATCATCAGAAAACAAGTTTCACTGGCAAATTCAAATTCCTAAACCACAACTATGAAGTATATCTCTAATAATGGAGACAATTTTTTTTAATTATATTTGTTCATAAGGTGTTGGTTAGCTTCAACAGTGAGTTTTAGTCCATTTATATTTAATCCTTAATACTTCATCTGAACAAATAAAAAAACATGACGACAGTTTTACTCACGCTGACAATTGTTGACACAAACAGAAGAACAAGACCAGCAACGTGCAGGAGGATGATTCCCAGTAGCAGGAGCAGCATCTTTTCAGGCGATCTGGGCAGTAATGAGAAGAAGAGTCTCTGTCAATGTTTGTGTGTGTGTGTGTGTGTGTGTGTGTGTGTGTGTGTGTGTGTGTGTGTGTGTGTGTGTGTGTGTGTGTGTGTGTCTGTCTGTCTGTCAGTCAGATTGGGACATGGGTGTGTCGCTGCAGCACATTCAACACAGACAGCCATTAGGGAAACGTTAACGGATGGCAGGATTCCCATTTATTCCCAGCATGTAAAATCACATTTAAGAGAAAGTCATTTTTAATCTACAAATTACATTTAGATTTGAGCAGTAAATTTGGCGACAGGATTAAACTCTAAAACTGAGGAGGCAGGGACCGCATTTCTTGTTTTTATTTATTCTAACAGACTCAAATGTGCTTGAAAAGCTTGAGTCTTTTCAAATTGCATCAAACATTCTTCTCTTTTAAAATGGCTTTAAATTGCCGACTTGTGTCATCTTTAACATGGAAACAATTTGAGTAATGAGCGTTGATCTCTACATGATATTTAAAAAGCAATATAGGAACCACTTAAAAGGTTAGCAAAGTACAATTCCGTTTAAAGTAAGTGTATTTATCGAATAAAATCATTTCTTAGCGACCAAATAAGCTATTTTGTGCGATGATAGTACAGTCCTCCTGTTTGTGCGCGCAATGGAGTGGTGGGTATCCCAGCGAAAAGCGCGTTTCCTTCTTTAATCCGCCAGGACTAACTCTGAGCGCAGCTGAATATAAGGAAGTTTAGAAGAGAAGAGACCAAAGTCCACTTACTTAGAGCGGTAAGCTTGTATTTCCACAAAAAAAAAGAGGTTTAGGCTCGCAAGAAGCAAAAGCAAGTTTTTCCAAAAGAGTCCAACAGTGGTAGTCCCTCAGTTCTAAAAGTCGCTCTCAGACTAGATTGATGCCAGCGCTGACGTTCTGTTATAAAGTGTCTCATTATGGAAGAACAACGCCCTGCGTGAGTCGATGCGTCATGGAGTGACCCTCTGGTCCAGAGCCAGGGTTCCCAATATAGATGCGCCATGCGTAATAGCGCGTGGGTTGCCTTAGTTACTAACTTGCTGTATGTGTAGTGACCTGAATGATCATTGTTTAGCTGTGGTAACTAAAATCAGCTATCTGCTTTCGAGGTTTTTTTCATCTTCTTCTTCTCTCTGACAGTTTCCAGCTTTTATTGCTGTTATTACAAATTACACTGCACTTTGGAAATCCACGTTATTGTTGTTGCTCAGTTAATATAGAATATGCATATTTGCATATATATTTAGCAGAATTATACACAACATACATTTTTTTCAAATGGTATTTTTTTTTATTATATAGAGTAGATATTTGAATGGAATATTTGAAAAAATAAGTTATAAATATGTATCCACATACATATTTATAACTTAATTACGTAATCAGCCTTTAAGATAATTTGCTGTAACAAAACATCTTTGTCAAGGCTTCCATGAATTTGATTGCATTTATGTCTATAAATATAGCAGAGTAAAAGAAAGGGATTTTGGAGATATTTCCCTGTAAACTCAGCTTTTTTTGTTGCCTTGGCAATTAAACATTGTTGTACTGTGGTGTAGTGAGACTCTTTTCCCTCTGGTAGTCATGTAGTCAGCCTCGTGACTCACAGTCACAGTATGTGTGAAAGTGTGGTTGTGTATGCCCAGCGCACCGCCACTGAGCGATAGCATCTGGGGCTCTCCTCTGTTTGACATGACTCATTTGTAGTGGGAGTGAGATGGCGTTCCACCCTGAACAAGGACTGCAGCCCCTGTTGTTAATGTGTAAATGTACGTAAAAGTATGTGAGGAGGTTAGTTTTATAAGTATGGTTGTAGCAATGAATGGAATTCCAGGAAATATATTGAGGGAGCATAGGGAGCGGTCAAAAGTGTAAATATTTAAAAGTATGAATCTACTTTCTTATCTCTTTCTCCATCTGGATCTTCTTCTGCACAGAGTAAATAGATACAAGATTAACCAAAGTCTGATGTCAGTAATGGACTGATTCTTAAGTCGTACATGGTACAGGCACCATATCTAAATACATTATGATATCCATGGGTTTCTGATAACACTGGACATATTAAGTTCAATGCATAATCCTTCACTTCTGCAAAATGTCAACAACTGATTTCACACCCTGCACAGAAAATTTTGAGCTTCTTCGATGGGCAAATCATATCAGACGTACGTTTTCTTCGCATCAGCCGGCTGGTAGAGGATCTTAGAGCTGTCTGAACTTTGATAGCCCCTGTCAACATCCACTCTATTCTTCACCACTTAGCTCACACTCCCTAGATGCCTCTGCATGTTTTTCTCACACTCGCATGAAAACAGAGGCCTTTCTGCTGGGCTCATGTCCACACAAACATGAAAGGGACAGTTACAAGACCAGATCGCAGCCATGAAGTGCTGCTCTGAGTAAGAGCTTTGCTTCTGCTCAGTGATAAAAGTATGTGACATTCTTGGTCAGAAGCTGCATAGACGTATCTCTTTGTCGGATATGATTGTTCTGTTGTTTGTAGCTGTTATTTGTATTTGTGTAACTCTGGTTATGGTGTTTACTGAATCATCAGGTCTTTACTCTGATCATATGAGCGGTGATCTGGTCAACAGTAAAGGTTTACAGTGACTTGTAGATGAGAATTCTTGTTAAAAGTGTGGCGTAGCTGTGCAAGCGCTCCCCATTCCTTATATGTCAATGTTTGTAAAAGTCTGACAATCAGTGGGCTGAGTGGACATGGGAGTGTTAACTTTACTGCGTTTGTAAAGCCGGGGTTGGAGCCAAACTCTCTGGGGAGAGCCACATGACAAACATTCAGGTGGAGATACTGAATAATGTTACATCTGGAACGGCGTCTAACATTTCACCTCCGTCGCTAAAATTCTACGACTTATCTTCGTGTTAGCGCGGCAGACAGTGAGAGTGCATACCAAAACCATAGATAGGACCTCTGCCAGGGGGCATGAATCTGGAGAGTAGACGTGATTGAGTTTCAGTAACTCCATCCACATACCAATACAGAGAAGAGTGTTTAAGCAGATGTGGCGATCATAAGTGATGTTTTTGTTTTTTTACCAAATTACTCCCACAAGATCTGTAAAACAAAGCAGCATTAGAGATAATGTAGCAAAAAGACCAAAGATTGGCCCTTGTCCTTGACTCAATTAGATTCCATTCTTGCTGATTTTAAATGTGACAGGCTGCCTTCTTTCACTTGATTGCATTATGTGCAATTTCCCTTTATATTGGCTCAAATCACAATCCATTAGCTGTGATGAATAAAAAGCTCATACTCACAGCAGATATTATTCAGCTCGACTTTGATTCAGTGGATCCAGCTGATTCTCCTTGCAGTTTAGAGGGAAGGCCTATCTGCGTCACTGTTTAATCAGGCCTTGCTGCCTTGTGTGTGTGTCAGATGCTGACGGCCGTCGGTCAAAGGTGGGTCAGTCCTTGTGTCCTTTCATCAGCATGTGAAGTGCCTCTGTCTGTCGGACCACTGAGTTGCAGTAGTTTAATAGCTCCCCTCCTACTGCAGCCGTGTCTGAGTCGGACTGCCCCTCTCTCAACACACATCTTCTGGCACCAATCTACCTAACTGTTTACTCAAACTCACACATACAGTACTTGCATGCACATATGTGATAGTTCTAAAGCGCAAGACAGAAATCACATGATGCCAGTAACTACAATTATAATACAAAGGACACAAAGAACACAAAGGAGGGCAAACAAATAGGGGCTACAGACAGGCTGAAAGAGAGATGAGAGGTAAATACAGTCTGTTTGTTTGTGTGTCCATAAGTTTTGAGCTACTCACAACCCTTGTCTTGTCATCACACTTTAATCAGACGAGACACAGAGTGATGACAACAAAGGAGTAAACCGAGCCCTGTCCCTTAAAATACACTAAATACACAACAGATTGGCTTTGATGTGAGTACAGACTGTGCCTGTGGGTCGAGTTAACAAGATAATTATTAAATGTAGCCAGTGCAAAAGTGAAGGGTTTCTAAAATCATACCGAAGTTGTCATGCCATTGCTATAAAATATATATTAATAAATCAGTTACTTAATTCTAATTATAAGCCTAAAATCTCACTATTTGGGGAAATGTTCAAGATTGCATCATTTAATTGCTCATTTTGAAGTGAAGCTCATCAGCAAAGTCGGGCATTGAAATGTGTGTCATTCTGACTTTACTGCAATCACACAGTCATGATTCACACATTATCCTGTGACATTCAATTTGTAAATGGTGAAAGATGTGGCTGGAGTAGAAGCATGACAGGAAGGTCACCAGCCATGAAAATGTAAGAAAATGAAAATGTTTGATTAGTTCCGTTTTTTATTGTGCTGTGATTCTTCCCTTGGAAACAGACAAAGAAATAAAAAAGAATCTATTAAATGTGGCTTTAAGCCGGACCACAGTGCATAACTCTGTCATCCTCACCCCACTATGATTCAGCAGGAAAGACTGCAGTACTGTAGCTTGACTTCTGTGTCGCTCTATTATCCACCCACTCCTCTTTCTATGGAGAATGTGAAGAATTGGACTCACAGATCAATGTTATGGATTGTTCCAGAATTCTACTCAGTTAAACAAATGACCCAGAAGACCACTCTACATTGTACCGTACTGTATGTACCAGTCCTTGTGGCTGACCTCCGAACTTTGGTTAGCAGTTAGGCTTCTCTGGCTTATCTCGACTCCCTGATTGGAGACACAGTTATGTGCAGAATGCTGGGGGAAATAATGTTGATTAAATAAAAGTTTAGGGAAGCAAAGATTTCTCACGTGAGCAGGTTATCAGCAGACTCAACCACGGAGCCACTGTATGCGAGGTTGGCAGTTGGGATGGAAAACCACATAGAATATAAAATGTCTTATCAGTCTGTGTCCAGCTTCCTCTCTCTAGTTTTTAACAGTTACTGGGCCGATTACTCAACAGAATACCGCTTAGTTTCTTTTTCTTGTTTCATCCTAGCGTACAGTAATAGACAGCCCAACGATAGAGCGGCCAAACAGCCTCTAGAGAAAACTCAGAGCTTTGGCAAAGATCCAAAAAGCGGCAGGAAGAGCTGGTTCCCATAAATGTTTAGTGTTCAGTCCAAACTGAGCTCTCCAGCAGTTTGAGATGACTGGAGACGAAGTGATGAATGTTTTATATAATTGAGCGAGAGGGATTTAAACTAGATATTCCAGTAAAAGTCATTTTTAGGTAATTTGGATTCCACCCATCAATTATGATCCAGACACATGTTTTCGGGAATAATTTGTTGCTTACATACAGTATCATCCCCATTCGATTTACATAACATTGTAATTGAATATTTCTTAATGTAGTGTTGATCATGCAGTTTTACATGCACATATGTAGTATTTGGTGTATTTCATGTTTTCAAGTTTCTTTTTGTAGTTGAAGCTGGATTAGAGGTTTTAAGTATGAACTGCTTTGGAGAAGATTCAATTTAATTATACCTGGTTACTGACTCAGGGTATTAGACAAAGAGCCTACATTAAGTGCTAGATGCTTTTTAGCCTCTTGTTGATGTAGCCTAGACTTAGCCTAGACATTTATTGTAACAATGTGGTTGAAATTCACCACTCTCAACAACCCTGTTTCCATCAGCACCAAGAAGTCTATTTGTTTTTTGCAAAGAAACCTCAGATTAGCCTCAGTAATTAGCGTACTGCTAACCTGCTCAACACTTCAGGTGTTGGTGGAGACCAAAACAGAGCTAAAATGCAAGCAAATGTTACACTTACATTCGTCAGTTCGCCAGAAATATGACTCCTATAGGATGATAATGTTGCTCTGTTTCTACTTGATGTGTATGTAGGCTATTTTGTCAAAACATCATTTCAAAATGGGATAATATGTCAGGGCTGTGTGTCTTTTGGAGATTTTCCATCTAGTGGCCAACATTATAACTAATCAACAATAATATAATTAAGTAACCAACAGATTAGCATTTGTTTGTCAATTAAGAAACACTACATTGGCATACTTTGAGTGAAGCAAATAGTCTCCATGACGTCCAACCACTTCACCAATTCAGTGATGCACACTCAGGCCAAGTCTGTAATTACAGCACAGAGTAAGAAACCCTCGGTTGAGGACACCAGTCTCAAGTGATCTGCGATCAGCTCTTTAGTATGGTATGGTGGTATGTAAGAAACATAAAATAACATGGGTCAAAGGGCATCTATAACAAGAACGGGGTGTTAAGAATAAACTGCTAATATGTTTGGACTGCGGTGAGAATTCCAGAGTACATTCCCCATATGCGGGGGTGATAGAGGAGGTCAAACAGGAAGGACTATTTGTGTTCCATCCAAACAGAGACTTGTACCCTCAATGAGACAGAAATGGGTTAATTCCACTTAAGTGAACTGATTTTATGGGTACCTCCATTATGTATTTCTGAGCCGGAGTTGGAAGGGGAAAGCAAAGGGGACAGATAAGGGGGGTAGAAAACCCTCAACTCTGTGCTATCTGTCAGTATGTTTAATCACAAGGTGATGAGAGCAGAGACTTTTTTGATCTAAGCTAGACAACAGGGGGCCTTTCTTTGCAATACTAGGGCTCAGGAATGTGCCTGGGCACAGGAGTGGGACTACACATACACTCACATTAAACACACACTGCATGTAGGAAACCATGGCAGAGACCTCCTGCCATTGACTTGCTGCTGAAGGTTTTTAATCAAAGAACGCTATTTGCACAGCAGAGAGAGTTCACTGTGACAACACACTTCACTTCACCTAAATCAGAGTGTAAGTTGCACACACGTACACTAAGTGGTTCATCTCTATTGTCACTCCCTCCCTCCTGTTAGGAATCTGTATAACCAAACTACTCTATTCACACGAGAGATGTCGTCATGCTTTTACTTGAAGCCACTGAAAGGATTTAGGTGGAACCAGATTTCATGACAGATTTGAGCAAAAGCTCAGATGCCAGGTTGCATCTCTTATCTGTGATTACAATGCCAGTCCAGCTGGTGTCTGTCTCCAACCTCCATTAATTTTGTTAACCGACACTCACTCAAACTGAGACATATTTTGGTATATAGTCTTTCCACTGGTGCTACAAGATAGCACGGATATGAAACAGAAATTGAATGCAGAGGATTCATCAAATAATTAGAAATCAGAAAATACAACAATTATGCCTTGTGATGTGATCTCTGCTTTGCTCTGATAGTGGTGATCAAGTAAACGACGTGGTGACTACTGTACAGACAACATTAAACTAAACAGTATTGGTGATTCAAGCAAAGTTTACGTTCCTCAGTGAATCAGAATCAGAATCAGAAAGGGCTTTATTGCCAAGTACGTTGCACATACAAGGAATTTGTCATGGTGTTGTTGGAGCATGTCACACATTCAAATATAAGAAGGATAAAAAGAATATAAACAATATAAGTATAAACATATACACACAGTATGTATTAATAACGATAAAATAAATTTAAATAAATAGTAAAATAAGTTAAACAGTAGTAAAAAGGGACGCTACAGCAGAGTAGGTACAGTGGCATGAGGAGCCAGAGGAGAAGTTTGGAGAGAGTCAGGGTGGGTTCCGGGCCTTGTTAATAAGGCTAGTGGCGGAGGGGAAAAAACTGTTTGTGGCGTGAGGTTTTGGTCCTGATGGACCTCATCCTCCTGCCAGAGGGGAGTGGCTCAAAGAGCTTGTGTCCGGGGTTGAAGTGGTCAGCCACAATCTTTCCAGCACGCTTCAGAGTCCTGGTGGCGTATATAGGTCCTGGAGCGGCGGCAGATTGCAGCCAATCACCTTCTCAGCTGACCGAATGACACGCTGCAGCCTGCCCTTGTCAGTGGCAGCAGCGTACCAGATGGAGCCAAAGGTTACTTCAGTAGTAGTCTCACATTGCCAGACCTTCCTCCACAGCACTGCGAAGGAGGGTCTGGCTAGTCCAGGATGGGAGAAAAACGTGCTCTGGTTTATTGGCATTTCTTTAAACCAATCACAATCGTCATCGGCGGTGCTAAGCGCCGGACAGAGCCACGGTGCCGCTGCAAAATATCCTCGGGAAGGAACTTATTTTGGTGGAACATGTATACGTTCAAAAGTTGTTTTAGTCGTGCAACAGAAAACTCAGATTGGACAGATAGTCTAGCTAGCTGTCTGGATTTACCCTGCAGAGATCTGAGGAGCAGTTAACCATAGTCCTCAGAAATCGAACGGAGTTCAAAATTCCAACACAAAGAAAGCGGAAGGGAACTGACATCTGGCCGAAAAGAGAGACATCCGGCGGAATTTCCAGTGGCACTGGAGCAATCCCGGAAGTGGAACGTCGTGCATATAGACTACTTCAGTAGTGGAAGGCTTGGGTCGGAAGTGTGATAGTGTTTATGTGTGTTCAGAGATGGTTTAGGCTCTGAAAGGTGTAGGCTGAATAAACACAATTAAATGAAACACTCCACATCTTTAAATGTGTGGGAACAAGCCAGGGTTAAATCATGATGGCACCTGGGAACGGAGGGGTGGAGACGAATGGTGAAGGAAAGAGGCCAATGAGAAGTGAGTGGTATGGGGCTCAAGTCCTACAGTATAAGATGGGTGTGGGGTTTCATACATGTTTGCACAGCTCCTCCTATGGGTGAGGCGATGAGTAATGGGTCATTAAAGAAGGATGGTAAAAACACAAAGGTCCTTCAAAATCCATTTGTCTGTGTGCAACAAACTAATCTGGGGGCTCCTTTAAGGTGACATTCAGGTCAGTTTACGCTGACAGAGCTGAGTAAGCCTTCAGAGATGTGTGTGTTTGTCTTTGTCTTGAGGCGGCCGTGTTGCACCAGATAATCCCGGCTATTTGTTTGTAGAATACTGTCACGTGTGCTACCAGGACTACTGTTTGTGCACCAATGGGCCGTGGCCTGTCGCCAACGTACCATAAAGACAAACCTGTGGTTTTGATGAATAGTCACACCACACCATATTACTGCTGTACACGGCGTTAAAGCAAATATTCCATTAAAAATTAAGGGTGTAGAAGAAGTGCAGAAATCAAGTGAAAATGTATGATAGATGTCATTTCTGTGAATGCTGTCACAGACTATATTGTTTATTAATAGCTATGGCAATGCTCCCCTTTGACTGTTGAGGTACCTCTTCTTGTAAAAATTAAGAAATCTACAGTAGGTGTGAGGGTTGTATATGCAGTGATTAGTTTTGATGATTAATAAGGCTTTAATATGTAATTTTCAAGTCTATACCCAATAGTCTCCAGTATTTTGAAAGGATAAAGACTTGTAGTATGCAGTAAATTGACCATGCAAAATTAAAGCATTAGGAGACATTGAGTAGTGCCTGATTAATCACAATGGCAGTTGATTCTTCAATGACATCACAACATTTTAAGTATTTTTTTTAATTCATCTTATAAATGCATTACAGGTACAATACTCAAAGTTAAGATAATTTATTGTTTATAATCAAATTTTGACATCATTGCCTGTAAAGTTTAGTAATTTTGTTCACATTCAAATCATCCACAACACCCTCTAAATCACTCCAAAACTATTAAAACCGTAACAGAAAAGGCTCCCTTTTCTAAGACCTGATTTAGGTGTAGCCCACCAAACGGGGCATGCTGGGAAAGGTCTTGCGCATGCTCATGCACTTTTCCTGGTCCAGGAAGAGTGAGTTGGCCTTGATGGACAGGTCATGCTCCAGGGTCACTTTGGTCTTGACCAGAGTCTGCAGAGTGTTTTCAGCCTCCATCAGCCTCTCCTGGAGCTTATACATTGTGTCCTCGATCTCTCTCACCTCACTCACAAGTCTAAATGAGGAAGGATAAAGAGAAGCAGCTAACTGTTAAAATTGTAGGAGAGAGAAAGAGGTGAAGGAAACCTTTTCAGCCCCAGGAAATATGCAATTAAGTGACACTTGGCACTACAGACTGTAGAATGATTTCTTGATGTAATACTGTTGTAGTTTATGAAATATTGTAGTCAGAGATAGGCTAAAACACCATCAAATGTATCTTGACACAAAATACACATTTATATACATTATGTGGCAATAATTTAGTTCTGCTTTGTCACTGATCAACGTCTCATGAAGGAAGCTTAAAAGCGCTAAAAGGGATTGTGAAAGTGCATTGCATCCACTTACTGTTTGTTAAATATGTTTTAATGTATCTTAGGTAGATTGTAGTTAAGCAATGAGAAACCAAGTGCCAAAATAAGTACAATTACATTAACGTTATTATCATTAATCATTGTGCGACAAGCGACAAGTGTTTTTGATAAAAAAGCGATTGAATGCATTTCCGTTAGAAAATTCTGGTCATTCTGGATTCTAATTGTGTGGATAATCATGTTGACTAGCAAGCAAAAAGACACCACCAATAGTGTATCCCCAGTTTTACCACACCATCAACACACTCAAATTGCCCACTGGCGAAGCAATAATATTTGCAGAGCTACAGTACCTGTGGTGTGGGTTGTCCCTGCAGAGTTCTATGTTGGGCCTGCGGGTCCTCTCCTCCAGCCTAGTTTGGGCCACTTTCAGCGGGCACTCTTTGTCTCTGATGGCCTTCTTGAGAGACTCAATCAGCATCTCTGTCTGGAAGATCTCCTGCAGAGTCTGTGATGACAAAAATAAAATGACAAAAAAAAACAATTAATTGTTAAATCATGGTAGTAACAGCTGAGTGTCTCATTCATGAAAATAGAAGGTCAGGTGGTGTAGAGGGTGTTAATTAGTGTAAAGGAGGAACTCAATGATGGAAGCAGAGAACAAGTACACACTGTACACTGTGAGGTTTGAATCAGCTGAGCACAGTGCTGCACAGTGGCCTGCTTTGTCCAAACCCATTTGATGTAATTTAATTCCAACGAATCACTACTTCTCCTTGCAACTGACAGTGACTGAGGTTTATTAAGGACTGTGTGTCTCACATCACAGCTGCTGTCAGTTTTCCAACCCATCCAACAGCTGATGTGGATTCAAAGTTTAACCCCCAGCAATTAACCCAAGAACAATGGGATCTAGTGTGAATATGGCACAAGCAATTAAGGGGCATTTATTACCATTCCTCTTTTTTGAGGAATATTTTACAGTAAACATGCAAATAATCTACAGACAAGACAAATTTCCCCTACAGACCATGTGGCAGACAATAAATTATTACCTTAACTTACATTCTGCATTTTGTGCAAATTTCTTGCAGACAGTGCTGAATATAGCACATGATCTCTTCCTAATAAGTGGCAAATTTAGTAACCCACTGATGGAAGAGCCATGTGATATGATTGACTCTGTAAAGCCACTTTTTTCATAATCCAGGCAGTTTACTACTTATTAAGTGAAACACCAGAAGGCAGTGCTCTGATAAATAATTAAATAAAATGAAACATAGATTCTGATTCATCACATCATGTAACCAAGATAGAAGTTATTGATAGACAAACATAACAATGCTGTATTATCTTTTATGAATTGAGGCCATGTAGAAAAGGTGACGACCTTAGCCAGGTGTGTCTGCAGGCTGTTCTTAGCATCAGCGATTTCTGATATGCGGTTTGTGAAGGCTACGTTGGCATTGTTGAACTGGTTCCACATTTCGTTGGACGTGGTGTTTAGCAGGATCTCTATCTCGTCCCTGAGCTTGTGGGAGGCAGCTCGTTCGCTCTGGGAGTGCAGGATGTTATCGTCTGTGAACTTGGACCACGAGTCCGGCAGAGAGAGTCTGACAAAAAGAACGACATACATTTCTTGGCAGTTGATCCTCTCACTGTCTTTGAACATGCTGTATATGGAGAAGGCTTGGGCAAGTGTCAGATACTTTCTAGCAATGCTAGCAGTGTGGCTCTAGGAAGGCAATACTGGTCTGTTGGTTGGTCCACCACTTTGGTCCAGACTGAAATATCTCAACAACTAGTAGACGTATTGCCATTACATTTTGAACAGACATTCACTGTCCCCAGAAGAGGAATCCTACTGACTTTGCTGATCTCCTGACATTTCCTCTACTGCCAGCATGAGGTTGACATTTGAGTGTTTGACTGAAATGTTTTGACTATTGGATATATTGCCCTGAAATTGCCCAGACATGCATGTCCCCATCAGGATGAATTGTAATCAATTTGCTGATCTCATGACTTTTCATCTAGCACCAACATGCTAACATGCTAATGTAAAATAGTAAACATTATAAACAATGTACCTGCCCAACATCAGCATGTTAGCATTGTCATTGTGAGCATGTTAGCATGCTGATGTTAGCAATAGGCTCAAAGCACCACTGTGTCTAAGTTTGGCCTCAATGAGCTGCTGGCATGGCTGTAGACTCATTAGGATATGTTTGAACCTCGTTTGAGAACAAAATAAGGCAGCAGCCAATTCTGCTTTCAAATACTGTCAAAGGCTTCTCTGTGATTGACAATTTAACGGAACAGCCCAGTCTGGTATTCCAACCGGTTTAAACAAACATGAGAAATTGTTAGCAGCTGTTTTTGAAGTGATGAAACAGATCAGTTAATATTGATCACATTAACCTATACTCACGAGGGGTCTAGTCTTTCAATCCCTCTGTAGTAGCCGATACCGTCAGATGTGTTCCTTAGATGGTGACACCTGTCATCTATCCTCTGAGCTGTCACTTTGTCACTCATGTCTCTTTCCAATTCGTGCTGGGCTGCTCGGTTTGACCTAAGGGAGTGATAAATCAAGCGCATGTCAAATGATAAATCAAATGCATGTCAAATTTCACTGTTTGGGAAATTATCATTAGATAGAATAATTTCAGACTCACGCCAGCTGAGCGATGGCTCTGTCCAGATGTCGCCTCATCCTTTCTTGACATGACTTGATGACTTCCACTTCCTTGTTGCAAAGCAGGTAAATAAAATATCCTTATTTCTTTTCCAAAGTTGCTTTTAGAAGTCACACACATACTCACACCGCTGCTTTAATGTTACCTTAATGAGGTCTTTCTCTACATCATCATGTACCAGATCAATGGACATTCGCTTCTCTCTGTGGTACAAACACTCTTGAGACACCTGTTGACAAAGTGATCGTGACTAAAACAAGTTGAGATGGTTGTATAACGAGTATAATTAAAGTTCACTCAATATGCAGCGTTTTCTTCATTGTGACATTTGAATAGGTGAGCAGGTATGTCATATAAGTACAGTATATGTCGGTGTATGCATATATAGTGCAATGTATCAGCTTCATTCTCCAGTTTCAGTTAGCTGGTGAAGTCTCTAAGAAAGCCTTCTGCCATATGATCTTAGCCTAGCAAGGTGTCTATGTCATCAGATCTCCACCCAGGTCAAGTTGACTCACTCTGGGTGAGACAAATGACCAGTAGTTCTTTACCAGGACACTGAGATGACCTAATTAAGAGTTTGACCCAGCAAAAGCACTGCTGCATTTGTAAGTTGTGTAAAAGACCAGACAGACACTGTTGCTACAACTAAACCAGGAACACTAGTTTAAACTGTTTTTACCACAGGTACTGCGTCACACCCTGAGACATGATATGTTAATATGAGTGCAATAAACAAAGGCCTGAGGCAAATGCAAATTGTCCTTGCAGAAATGTCCAAATTGACCAATAACAAAACAACACAAATCAGATATTACTTACCAGACAGGATAAATTCAAGGTAACTCACACACTCATGTATTCCTTCCACCCTCACCTGAAGGGGCCCCTCAGTCTCTGCCAAGGCTCTCTCCAGCCTCCTCTTGACTTCAGTGAGAGCTGCTATCTCTGTCACCATGTTGTCAATCTCATGGCTCAGCTCAGACCTCCAGAAGACAACGTCATTGAGCCGCTCGCCAATGTTCTTGCTGGTGTTCTCCTGGGTTCGTCTGGTCAGCTGCTCCTTATCCTGCATAAGCCTCATGGTGTCTCTCCTCAGTCTCTCTGCGCTCTTCCGGGATGACTCGGACTCCCTGTAGTTGCTTATGTTGGACTTGTACCAGTCGTCAGGAGTGTAGCGGGTGGACAGAGCTGTCCTATTGGATGGGTAGAACATGGTCTTGGCTCGAACCAGATCTAAATTCCCTCGCTGTATAGAAGAGGGGGTTGGGACAGTGCTGCTCTTGTAATAGCTGTTGGTCCTCCACAGGTTGGCACTGGGATTCATGGCCAAGGCAGGCTGGGTGTTGCGATAGCTGGATGCCATTGTGGAGATGGCAGGGAGGAAGTGGCTGGTTTTTGGCCGAGCATATGTGGCTGTTAGAGTGGATCCAATAAGCTCCATTTTTGACTCCCCTTAGGGTACTCCTGGTTTTCACAAAAGGTATTTACATCAGCTTCAATGTGTAGGCTTGTGAATTGTCTTTACATTTAAATGCAGATATAATGTCGAACTTTTATAGATCCAAGACATTTAGATAAATGATCAGATGTGAAATACATTATATAACTCCATTTGTATCATTAAAGTCAATAGAGAAAAGAATCAACAATTAAATGACAAAAAAAGCATCAAAACGAAAAAAAAATGAAAATGAAATGGCTTACCAAGATAAACAAATGGATACTCAGAGTCTCGATGCAGTCTGGCTTCCTCTCAGCTGTGCTTACCTGGAAATGAGATCAAGAACGCACTAAAGGAACTGACATGCATAATAGATAGAGAAGTTTGCAAGTCATTCATTCAGCCAGCCAATAGTGCACAGTCCTGGGCTGCAGGAGCTGGCCTGTCCAAGATTTCTGTTGTCACAGAAGCAGTTGCCATAGGTTACTAAAACACTGTGCCTGGGATTTTCAGATTAATGGTGCGCAGGTGCCTTTACAGTACTTTGTTCAAGTAATTATACTGGGAAAAATGTCACTACAGTGTAGATAACATTTGTATGTTTGTAATTTTTCTTTTCTTATTTGTTTTTTTATTCTCTGTGCAGCTGCGTATTGGCTCACTGCAACTTGAAATAACAACAAATCCTTGGCAATATAATCCCACATAGTTTCTGTGAATTTGTATATATGACGACCTTGACTGATGCTGCTCTGCAAATTGTTCTTGCCTTCTTCTTAACTTAGTAATTAACTTGGCAAGTTCACATTTTATACACGTCATCTCTCTTCAAATGTGGAGAGCAATCTGAGCTTTGTCTTCAAAGCAGAGGAGTTCAGTTGGTTGCCAGGCAATATAAGATAGCTCACCGTCACCCTGAGATGCTAGCTGTCTGTATAGATTACAGTCACCTGTTTAATGATTCATGCCACAGGAAGCGTCCACACGAACCCCTGTAGCACAGAATAATAATCTGTGTTGTGTTACCTACCATTGGACATGAGGATCATTTACACTAATCTGTTCTGAAGGGGCAGGGCTGGACAGAAGATAGCCTGGTTTCCACTACAGAGTCAAGCAAAGCTGTACTCAGGAGTTACTCAGCTGATCTATGTTCATCACAGAATTCTGACCAAACAACATATACACATATTAATGCTTTGCGTATTGCCAACACAGCTTGCCTACACTTGGTGCTTACATGTTCATTAATACAGGGTTGTCATCATGTCTGGTAAATATTGTCATGCTGACTTTGCCGTGCTTTCCTTAAGAAAGGTGAGGAGAGCTTTTCAATTAGCTGTACATACTGTATATACCAGTAAAGAATTTCCTAGCCACTTCCTTTCACTAAGGAAATCCACATTTTTTGACCACGTATGTGGTATTGACAGACATAGTTTAAACATTTGCTTTACAGATGGAAAATCACAATTACTGTGCCTCCAAAGCAGTTTTTTTTATAATGATATAGCATATATATTTATATAGCAGAATTTATAATATAGGCTGTGTTTACACCATTTAATGTCATAAATTATGCTCATTTCTGTTCGAAATAGAGCCCAAATGATCTTAGATATTTGAGCAGAAATTACGTAAATTGTGATCTGTATCGATACTATTGCTATTATAATCCTGCCATGTATCGGTTGAGCTCCAGTTCTAAATGTAACTATACAGTATCTGTTCTATACACTTGTAACTGCATACCGTGGAATCTCAAACTCACTAATGATGGCTATGTGATTGGCTTGCAGGTTTATTTTTCTTGCCCTGAAACCTCCTCGGTGATGTAGTATTTAAAAAGGGCAGGGCTTCAAAGAGGCCGCTCTGCGCACTATTTTGCACCTCGTGGTCAGGCTACTATTGTCATAAAAATGGAGGTTTAGATTTAGAATGGAATGACATGTCATTGCTCCACCCCTGCGGCCTTAGCATCACTTTACATGGCTAGTTTGAAGAAGGCCACCCCACATGCCTCTGCCGCCCTGACCTCAGCCACTATAAATACGCTCCAGAAAAACATGAAAAGCCAGCCCTCGTATGAAATTCCTCCCCTGGATGGAGCTTCGAGTGTCCACCGGAAAAGTGCTTTCTAGCCAATCTCCCGACTGGCCGCAGAACGTGAAAGAAATGTTAGAAGAGCCTATATATACTCATGTCTTGAGGCCCATGAGAGTATGTTGTGAATTACTGCATAGTGGAAATGTCTGAGGGAGCAAGCATGCTGTCTACTCCACTTAGAGCACAGTGACACTGAACTGAATGCTGTAATACCCTCAGGAATGAAAACACAAAAAAAGCTTTTTAATTAAATGTTGGCCTGAAATGTCCAGTATCTCAGAAATTATTCCATATCCGTATGTGGTATGGTATCGTAGCTACTTAGCAGTTAAACTGTATAGTTTGGGGATGAAAAGTGACCATAATTTCTATAATTTATGTTGTGGTTTTGCAGAGGTGTTTGGCCCTTGGATGTTTCTCATTTTGGCTTGGAGGAGACATGCGGTGAATGCTCACATTTAGATGGTGGGGACAAAATAAATGATACACTGAACTCCTGTAGGTGCTCTCAGGTGACAGCACACAGGGGCTTGGATTTCATCGATCGGTATATGAGAAAGGACTTTGGACTTTTCTCTTTCTCAGATATGTACACCTTTATGTTCATGTCCTTTCTTTACATAAATACTGGAAGACACAAACTGTCCCGGGCATGTACATATGTGTCTCCAAAACCACAGATCACTTTTAATCAGGTAGCAGAGCTCTCTCCAAATATGCTGATTGTCAATAACTGCAGACATAAAGCAAGTAGTTCGGCTTTATGACACCAAACCCCTCAGTATCAATCAATCTATCAATCCATCAACAGACATTACAGAGACTGCCAAATATAAACACAAGCAGTCTGCACTCATAAGCTACTAGGCAGCATCCTGCAACCCACCACCAAAACAACATCTGGTTTGTTAGCTATAACATTAATACCACAACACAGGAGTTACTGTTCTTTCTCACTGATGAAGAAGCATGTAACCTCGTCAACAATTCTGTCATTTCTTGCTATATAAAGCAACACATACACACACACACACACACACACACACACACTTCCTAAGGCCTTGACACATTCTTCCTTTTCACCATTGACCTTCAGCTTATCAGGTAAGAATAGACAAGAAGAGGAGGTCAGAAGTGTTCTCTAAACATTCACACCCTGTGAAAACAAGCCCTTGTCTGTTCCGTCTCCAGCCCCTGGTGTTTTCACTTCTTCAACCCCCCTCCCATCCATCCACCACTTTCTATGTCAACCTGGCACGCTTCCTGCTCAACCCAGCGCCCTGGTCACACCACAGCTTCCCTTTTTAAAATCAGTAGTTACACCGTGCTTTGCTTGCTCTTCTAACTGCACAGTTCAATGGGTAAACCAGACATGCAGCTTTTTTTCTCTCTCTGGCCGAGTATACAGGCCACTGGCTTCAGTTTCCTCTCATGAATTTTGGATGGAGCAGTCTGTGAGGAGGGTGGCCACACCTGGAGAGGAACACAGGAGAGGAAATCAACCATTAAATCTGAAGGCAGCATTAGAGATCCCCCACTGCAGTAATGGCCCATCCAGATGGGAAAATCACAGGAGCCTCCTGGGCTCATCCCGGGTCATCACCAGCCATTTCAGACCGAGCTGGTGTGTGGTCTGACTGTTTACTCCTAAAGCCGTGATCCACCTCTCCTCATTATGCATCTATCCTTTTCCTCTAGGATTTCTTTCAGCTGCGGTGGAAAGGGTTAGCGTTAGGGTAAACAAGTTTGCCGGCCCCGGGCTGCCCCAACCTACCGCCAGATCAGCAAACTTTCTGTTGCTGCAGTCACACAGGTTAGACCCAACACTGGAGCAGAAATGCAATGAACGCAGAGACAAAAGTGGGACAATTCAATTATATTAGCCAGTTAAGCAATACTCTTCAAAAGGGCTCCAATTGAATTAGCTGTGTCAGTGTTAATGATAATGATGTAATTTTCAGGCCTGCTCAAATGAAAAACCTGATATTGGTGTGGGTTGGTTTCCAGTATATTTGATTCTGTAATCATGTGATGGTAACAGTTGGTTGCATTACTTTTTTTTTTTATCTCCGTACCATTAGAGGAATAAGGCTTTGGATACACGTGTACTTAAGTAATATAAAAATATCACTTGATGTATCCTTTTAGTAGTGCACAGTGTAAAGTTGTTAGTAATGTCTATCAAAAATATACATGTTGCATAGCAATAAGAACCCATTAAAATGCTTACATGCCTTGTGCATGTTTGTGTGGGGTTGCATGGTAACTGTGTTTGCAGTTTTATGTGTACAAGTTTAGTGGAGAAGCCTCTGAGGCACTCTATGGGCTCTATTATATTACCTACACAAAGGAGGAAAATGGATACTGTATTAGATACTTAGACAGGGGAAGGCAGGCAGCAAATGATGCATGTGTAGCTTTGTATATGTTATCTGGTCCTAAGGGATTATCTGTGAACCAGCATTGAAGAGAACATTTTTCATGCACAAAAACACACAGATTTATTTCTTCTTAATTTTGTTTCTCATATTACTAGCAGTCAACCTCTTCTTAGACCTTGTTTGAAATCTCTCATGCTACCATTAAGTGTAATGGGTGGTGGGCTTTTAGTGGTTCATAGATGTTACAGAATGAATTCCACATCTTGCCACCAAAGTGTTTCCAAAGTGCACAGATAATGATTCTGTTTCTTCCTATGACCTCACACCACACACTTCCAAAGCTGCTTTTGATTGTGACTCTTTGAAAGATTAAGTTAACAGGAAGTTTTTTCCCTCAGCATGTGTCTCTGTGAAAGGCATCTACATCATCTACAACAAAGTAGTGAAGAAAATAAAATGCAGCAGATATAGAGGTGTGTGGCTGATTTGGCAGCCGGCAGTCACATGGTGGTGCAGAGGTGGGCAACGACGTGTCTGACAGGACAGGCGAAGGGTGCATGGACTCTGGCCACCCCCCCACTTTGTGATCAAGGCTCCCAGTCGCAAACTTCCAGAGTGGGACGAGGGGTTATGAATGTAGGGCTTTGTCCAGTCCGTGGTCATCACATTCCACTGGAGCCACTCTGTGGCGCGCAGCAGAGCGGAGGAGAGGGCAGGCCAGGACAGGAGAGGACAGAAGAGGACAGGAGAGGAAACACTGACCAGAATCTCTTCATGTCATGCAACATGAAGATCATACCAAAGATACATGTGGTTCGGTGCCATTTATGTAGAGTGTCATTTTTTGAGCTCATTGTGAATTGTATACGTTTTTTAATCCTCTCTCTGTGCAACTACTTCAGCTCAAACCACTCACAAAGCCAACCTAGGAGATCTCTTTGCTTAATACCACCAGAATGTATCCATGTTTTGCAAGACAGCACCTCTACTGGTCAGCCACACGTAGTGGGAACTTATTTTTGTCCTTAATATTTTAATCTCTGACTGGGTCTCCACCAGTGATGGAAGGTATGAGTCATCGGGATTGGTGGAGTGCTTGCTACTTACAGAGAAATCCCCCTGGCTGCAGTCTATCTGTACTGGACAGAACAGCCAAATTATTGCTTTCCATTAACTCCTCCATTGATGTGATGGTGTCCTCTCCATATTGGATTTGTCTGTTGATATGCCTCCCAAGGACCTTGGAAAATCCTCCATTTTGATGCTTTGTTACAAGTTGTTCTACACATACATGAGGTTTTTAAAGAGGTTCAAGTATCTATAAATTGTGTTAATGTGCTTTGAGATTACAACTGCCTTAGTGCTTGTAATTCCAGCTATTTTAGGCCAAACGTTTATAAAGGGGAGAGAGGTCTAATGTTTCCGTGCTGACTCAGGAGTTGAATTATTCACCCTGGGCGTGTGTATTTCTCTCTCACACACAGACCTCCACCCCAAATGAGGGAAAATGCAGCTTGTGCTTGTCATCAAGGCAAGACAGGAAGGAAAAAATGAATGATATAAACTACAGATGGTTGCACAGTGACTCATGATCATGCAAGTAATGGAAGAATATCAGGAGCCTTAATCACGGGGAAAGGACCCTGCATTCCTCATGTTGGTAGTACATAGGAGTGAGGGTGTGAAATGAGGCATGTTCAACATGTGGCTAGCTGATGTGTGAACCACATCGAGCATCAGAGGCAAAAAGACAAATAAAGAAAGGAAGGAAATGAGGAAGTTAGCGTCTGTGTCTTAATTTCTGTGTTTCCTTTTATTTTTTCCCTGCACACTGTCTCACCCCTCTTTCCATATTCCTCCCTATCATTCCCTTTAATCACTTGTTAAATGTTCCATTTGCCACAGTTCTCTCTGTACCCTTTTTATAGCCGGTCGTAGTCTATGTCCTCCCACACAAAGAGGTGTCTGTTAGTGTTGATGAGAGACTGTGCACAGCTGGACCTTGGCAGCATGGGAACAAGGGTTGGAACTGGGACTGGGGCTGCTGAGTCCACATGGACTCGGTGACTGAGGCCATTTCTGCCACACGATTAACAGCCTTCCAAACACACCGTTGTCTCCAAAAAGAGAGGCTTGCCACAAATAAAACTGAAGGCAGAACAGCTCTCCTGTTCTTCTTTGGCATGAATGTCCTTCTAAAGTTTTTGCTGATGTCCTTTTTTGAAAGCCTAGACGTTGGACGCGTTGGACGTTTAATGTGATAGTTTTTTTATTGCATGTTGTTTAAACATTGACTTTTGGAGTCACTGCCAGCAAAGTGTGGGAACTTAAGCAGGTGCTACAAGAGAACTTATGGCAAAGTTTGGTTAGAAATAAGAAGCATGGTAGAATTTTGCCCTTTTGTTTGTGGCTTTGATGACACCCTACCCTGTGTGTTTTGCCTACTGGGCTACTTCTTTGAGAATTTGAAAACACACTGTGAAATGATTTTTCTTCCAAAAGCTTATTGAACACCCATAGTAAAGTCTATTTTCTGATTAGATAAGAAAAAGATGCTGCAGACTTAGTTTGACTTGATCTTGTGAGCATGTGCACTGTATAGTGATACAAGGTATGCGGTACACATACATTCAACATATACACAGCTGCGGCTGCAGCATTCCCTGGTTGTGTGCACTGCCAAAGGTCAAAGTGCATCGAGTGAGATATCAAATGGATCCAAAGGCATGTTTTTATGTTAGGCCTTCAGAGAGACACACCCCACTGCAATGTAACCCTGCTGCCATTTAACAGCTTCTAATCAGGCTTAGAAGATGTATAGTTATAATTTACATTTTTCTATATTGGTGTATTTCATTGCCCGTATTCTTCACAGCGTGTGAAAAAGTGAGATTCAGTCCCAAAGTGACCTCTGTACCAAGTGTAAGAATGGCTGGTTTGTAGTCTCTTCAGTCTGAGTGCATTGTAGTGTCATTGTCCATTGTAGTTGTTTTGTGTAAATATACAGTTACCACGAATATATACACTTGACCATGAAACAAATTTTTGCATAAAACATAACTGAATGCTCTCAAATTTGCACACACACCCTGTCTGAATTCTTCTCTAATGGCTCACTCTGGCCAAACAAAAGGCCAAGGAAGATTCAGATTTATTGCCACAAGGCGGAGAAAGGCATTTAAAACCATGGCTTTTTTGTTCAGAGGCATTTTCCAACCCATGCACCCCCATCTCCCTCTGAAATGCCAAAGGCATCTGGTTGACAGCTCCTCACACGCTTTCAAATTGTTCCCCTTTTCCCAAATTTGGACTCAAGTAGAATGGGGCTATTGTCAACTTGTTTAGCGGGCTTGAGAGAAATTCATTTATCTTTCCTGGCATCTTAACCTTCTCATAGATGGACGCAGTGGAAACTTCATTTTGCTTAACAATTTTGCCTTTTCAACCTCCTGGGCCGCAGGATGTAAGATGTGTTTATCAGAATCAAACTGTGGGTCACTGGTATGACATTCATTCAGTTGAGATGACGAGATATCATAAATAGAGTAGGCATGTGACAATTATGACCACATGATTCCCAATTTGGGCACTGCACAGAGCCGAGCTGTAAAAATGTCTTAGCGGTATTTCAAGGCAACTTCTGCAGCCTTTGTTAAATCACCAACCCTGAGTATAATATTGGCCCTCATCAAAGTCCATGCTATGATGATGTTTTAGTATGCATGTATGTACTGTGCCACCATGTCAGGTGTATGTGCCACGTGAGGGATGCCATGAGCTGTAAATTAGCCCTTGCATGGCTCTGGTGGATCTGCGGCCGCTATACGCCCTCATCTTGTGTGTGGACAGGACAGGCTGCAGCAGCTGGGAATGCACATTGACCTCAATGGGAGAAGCCAAGGACAGCAAAAGTGAGGTCAAAAGAAAGATCAGAACTGTTGCACTGTGTCCAGAAGTCAGTGTCAAGAGGTAAAGCAGGCCTGACCCTAAAACCAAACATGGAGGGGAAAAGCCGCAATGCTGATCACATAATTTTTTTCGAATTTCAAACTATTTCAATTATGATTCAATTTGCCACAGCCTACGCAAGAACTAATTTTATCTCGAGTTCCTCGTCTTTAAGACTTATGTAGGAACAAGTGTAAGATCATCTCTTAGTACACCAACAAAAAAATAACTAACTAGCCTTGCGCCAGAGCTAAACTGTCAAGAATTTGCAATACCCAAACATTAGCTCTAGTAAACACTGTTTCAGATCCTTCTGTCTCTCTGCGAGTGATTGTGTGTAACACAAGCTGCTGTGGTGAACTCTCAGTTGTTTAACACAGTTTTTTCCATGCACCGTTTGGAGCGACCACCCAAGGCCTCTGACCACACTGCTCGTTGCTCCCAACCAGAGCGGGAAGCGGAGGAAGACCTTCAATGTGTTACCGCCTCACTCCTCTCTCTCCTAATTTACCCAGCAAAGGCATTACATGCCCACATAGTTGATCCTGGCTGCTGAGGACAGCAGGGCACAGCTGCACTCGGGGCTGGATTTCACCCACCTCACTGTGGAAAACCTCTTCCCACTCTCCCCTGGACAGCTGCAGTCGACCAACCATAGGCACACTGGCAGTGATGTTTACATTCATTCAGTGGCTGTGTAGTCTCAGTATGGTGAAGTAATGTGAGGGGAGAGTCCTCACTTAGAGAGCAGCCACACCCCTGACAGTTGCATGTCTGTTTAACTGGATGTATGGCCACTGATGCACCAACAAAAAACAAACATTTACAGATGTTTACATATACATTAGTATTCAGCAACAAACAAACAAATGTTATTCAGCTTTTTACAGTATTTAGCGTTGTATTATTTATGGTTTGTGCTCTCTCATTTATCTTTTATCCAAACAGAGGTAAAACAGCAGATATGGAGCTCAGCGCAAATTCTTTCAGGAAGACTTCTAAATTACTTCAATCACCACTATCTCTTCCTAAAACTATTCAGCTGTGAGAGGCGTTCACTTTTCAATAAACCAACCAAAATTGGCCACAAAATTCATGATCCAATCACAGCATGACATCCTGCTTTAAATGTCTTCTCTCCTTGCTATCAGCTGTCTTTTCAGGCAAACGTGCAACCCTCCTCCTCCCCTTCCGCCTCTGGTCATCGTCAACCACAGCACTACCGGCCCTGAGTCCCCTTCTGGCAGACAGATCCTCCTAACCCTAATCCCCAGACTCTGTACATTTCATATTATGCTTATGTACAATAAATCTTTGCATATCTGCAACGAAGTCTGCAAAATGCTTGATCGCCCTTGGATTTTAATTGAAGCATGGAATGGAGGGAAGTAATTGGTCAGTAGATCTGCGGTGTCTGTAGGTGGAGTAAGAGCTGAGGAAATTACATTATGCACAGGGCAACAAGGACACAAAATTGCTCTAACATTTTCATGACTGGTGCATACTGTGTGCATAAAGACTTCTTTAGTATGATCTGTGCAAACAGCATTCATTCGGTGCTAGAATGTCAATGACAAAAAGCTATTTTTTGACTGGTAAGATGAAGAAGACATATTACTTTTATTTGTGGCAGACAAACGGTTGTGATTACTATTCTTGTATCACATAGACACACACACTACAATGTCTTGCTCGCCATAGACCGCTCACAACCCGACAGTGTATCTGATTGGTCTGAGAGCTCAGCAGTCCTTGTGTGAACCGGATCTATGAAACAAAACTGTAATTGTAATCACAGCGTCTGCACAGGAAATAAATCACATTGTCTTCTCTTGTCCTTAGAAGGTCTGCAGACGAGGAACTGTTGCGTAAGTGTTTGTGTGTATAATGTGTAGTTTATTAGCCATGACTTGCTGCTATCTTGGCGCCTGTCCACCAAAGCAGCCCAGTGCCCCCTGTCTGCTAAGGCAAACAAAGAGCTGCTATGTGTCACATACACAGTTGAACTGCCTCACCAATCCAAACCCCCACTATGCTTCTATCTGCCAGTGCTGAGCAGAGAAAATGATGTGCCCACCTGGCACTCGCCCACCTTGCAAATTATTATCATACCACCATCCTACTGCGACTGCTATTGTGTTTGAAGTCTGCACAATTGACGAACTGCAAATCAGTTTCAATTCACAGTCATTTCAATGTATACACACGGTCATCACAGTTCAATGAAGCGGCTACAGTATGATGTAATATAACATCACTCCCCCCTCCCCGCTACCCCCCCTGTCTGCAAAGGAGAATCCTGTGGGAGTGACTGCTATGAGCATTAGGGGTGGGAAGAAGCTTTTTTGAAAATGCTCTCTGGTTGGAGGAAGAAGGGCAATCGTCTGGCTGGAGAGGGATAATGAACGTGGATTTAGAAAGGGAAAGGGGAGAAGTGGAAGGCAGGGGTGAAAATACTGAGAGAGGATAAAAACAGGAAGGAATATGAGGCAGGTGGAGAGGTCTGAAAAACAAGAACGTTGACAGTAAAAATAGGTAGAAGACTGACAATCATACACATAAGAGGATGCAAGTAGCAAATTGTCAACATGAGTGAATGCCAAATTTTCAATGCGAGGGCTCGAGTCACTGTCAGTGCACTCAATCCTGTCAAAGGCGCTCCCTGTTGCCCCCTGTATTTCATATGAGTGGAACACTGTTCCCTTTGTCTGCTGCCCCCTTGTAGCTTTTGGACTATTTCAGACACAAACTGTAGGCGATGCAGGCAGGCCATCTCAGAGGCTATAAGGCACATGGCAAGGGTGAGCCCTGACAAGTTGTTGCTGAGAAGAATGACAGGCTGCTTTTGTTGTCTGTAACTCTTGGCACCAGAAATGATGTAAGGAGTTAAAGGAAGACAAACATATAGAGCAGAGGACATAAACGGGAGGTATTGGGAGAAAGAGAGCTCAAAAAAAGAAAAGGGAAAGAATGGGAAAATGGAAGAGGGTGGGGCGGGGGGTCACAAGAGGGAAGATGGCAAAAGATGTAAAGACAAACAAAAAGGTTGGATACCTGGTCTATCATTAATGAGGAGCAGACAGGACAGCAGCTCGCCCCTGTCAGGGAATGATATTTTCCTACAAACACAAACATTGTTTTAGAGTCCTCTGTAGACACATGATGGCAAAAAAAGGTTGATGAATGCAATTAAAATGTCTCAGTTCCCTAATCAGAATGGGTTGATGTATCTCTACTTAGGAAATCCCCATGAACTTAATCTCCCGTCCTCCTCCTGACTGTGATCAAGATAAAAGGTTTTTGTTTTCCAGATTATTTTTGCTTTTAAGGGTGCATCATGCCGCATAAAGGAGCTGCACCCAATCTCATGATCTCTTTGAAGAGTTATAGCTATATTAAGAATACAAATGCATTACTGTAGGTCATGACATGCATGGCCTATTTATTCTGGCCTTGCTGTTGCTGTTTAAGCCACGTTTAAAAGTAGGAGAAAAAAGCAGAATGAAAAGGACAAATTCAAAGTTTGCTTCTTAAAATCTCATTTCCTGACTCTAAAGCCTGGTCTTGCAAATTCCTCAACTGTGCAAATAAAACAAAAGAAAGGAAGTCACGAAGCTTCCTGGGCTTCACTGTATCGACTCACATACTGTACACTTTTTCCTTACACATGCACAGTTATATATAAATATTGTGTTTCCTGAATCGCAGTTGAAGCAGTTCAGCTTTACTTACTTAGTCTCTGTGTGTGTGTGTGTGTGTGGGTGGGTGGGTGTGTAGGTCGAGGGATAACAACAGTTACATTTCTAAGTCAAATGATTTTGTGATATCAGCAGACATTTTATTGTTATGAGGTAGATGATTTATAAAGTCAGACATCTGGAAGCCTGTTTTGATTAAGATTAATTAATATTATTATAATATTATTATTAATAAGTGAACAAGAGAGAAGGCAGTTATTTTCTGGACATGCTAAAGAGGAAGGTGCTGCCCCTGTGACCATAATGTCAGTCAACATGGCGGAAACACCCAGTCACTTTAAACAGTCCCTCCAGAAAAAACGCGATTATGCGATCGCATAATTCAATGTATAATCTGCCAAAGTCCGCATATTTATGCCATGGCCGCATTTTTTCAAATACGCCGCACTTTCGCCGCATAAATTGCCGTTTTCCGCGCAAAATATGCGGGGCTTGCATAATTTCATAATCCCCGCATTTTCATTGCAAAAAAAGTCACACATATCTTAGCAGAAAGTTGAAAAAATGTTGCGTTTACTTCACACAAGAGCAGCCATTTTCCCCTGTTGCCATGGGAACGTTATGAAGTGATGTAATTACGCGACGTGAACATCATCAAAAAGCTGCAAACCCCGCGATGAAGCTGTCGGTACACGATCCGTTCTGCCTGCACGATCCGTTCTGCACATGCGCAAAATGTTCGCGCATGCGCGGTTGTACGAGGATTTACGACACTGCACGATCTGTTCCACGCTTCCGGTCGACAGCCAAGCTAACGTTAGTTTAGCTAACAGCTAATTCGGCTAACCGCTAGCTGATTGTAGCGGTCTGCCGTTAGCCTCCACAGGCAAGCTAACGTTAGTTTAGCTAACAGCTAATTTGGCTAACTGCTAGCTGAGACAGCATGTAATAACTTTAAAAGACCCTCAAAATAAAACTTGAAAATAAACGTTGACATATATAACAAACACCTAACATATATAACAGCTGTTACGTCAGTTCTACTTTACTTGTGCTCATTTAAAATACAATCACTCAATACTTGTCTTTATTGTTATTACTGTGAAGTCTTAATTTAGCTGTAGCCTGCTTTTCCCATTACGTTTGAGTTAACGTTATTTTAGACTGAATCTAGCTGTCAGCTAGCGGTTAGCCGAATTAGCTGTTAGCTAAACTAACGTTAGCTTCCCGGTGGAGGCTAGCCATAGGCTAGCGTGGAACAGATCGTGCAGGTCGTATCCTCGGTAAAACAGTATTATCTTGCGCATGTGCAGAACGGATCGTACAGGCAGAACGGATCGTGTACCGACAGAAGCCATGATGAAACCGCAGTTTTTGCAAGTTCCTGCAATTTTTGCTAGTTCCCGCAATTTCATCTAGGGTTGCAACAACGAATCGATAAAATCGATAAAATTCGATTATTAAAAAAGTTGGCAACGAATTTCATTATCGATTCGTTGTGTCGCGCGATACGCCACTCAGTCGCAGAGATTAAAGCAATTGAGTTGAGTGCCGTGCGGAGTGGCGCGGAGCGAAAGAAAAGAAAAAAGAGCAGAGCGGGGGTAGAGGAAATACGGAGAGAGACCGGAGAGACCCGTAACGTTCTGAAACACATGGCGGAGGCAGAGAAATCAGTCTGACCTAAGTCATCCAAGGTGTGGGAACATTTCACACTAAATAAATCGAAAACGTGTTAATTGCAAGATAAGCAAAAGCGACACGGCATGGCACGGGCGCACCACGGTGACGATTCAGCACCTAAAACATAAACATGTTGGAGTCCTTGATGAGGAGGAAGGGAGTTCAACAGCAGGGTAAAGTCACTACACAATCCTACTTTTGTTCCGTTTTGAAGTGAGGAACGTAACGTCCCTCCAGTGGTGTGGTGTTTACTCGTATCCAGCTGACTAGCATGACAAGCTAGCGTTAGCTCATTAATAACAGTAGTAAAGCAGGACTAAAGATACGTTTTTATTCACTCGCCACTTTTTTGGTCATTCATTTTTCAATCTATTGTCATGTATATATTCTGTGCTTTGTCCCATATCAGTCATTGTTGACAAATATATTTGTGTGTGTTGTACTTTTTAATTTCATTTTAAAGTTCTTTTATAGCACTTGGTCATCTTAAGCTGTGTTTAAATGTGGTGTACAAATGAACTTAACTTGCACTTACTACAATGATGGTAATAATTTAATGAATAAGCTACAAGTGAACGTGTGTGTGTGTGTGTGTGTGTGTGTGTGTGTGTGTGTGTGTGTATCTGCTCTTTGGGTTACTTACCTTTACACAACTATTAACTAAAACAACAAGTATGTATGTAAGTATGTATTGAATTGATGTAAATTAATGCTTTTTTGTTTTTTTTATCCGATTAATCGAAAAAATAATCGACAGATTAATCGATTATTAAAATAATCGTTAGTTGCAGCCCTAATTTCATCACATAAAATTGCATAAATATCCCGCATATTCCATCGCATTTTTTAAGAAAACGTGCCGCATAATCAAGGATTTTTGCCCGCAACAATCACAAAAAAACTCTGCATTTTTCTGGAAGGACTGTTTAAATGTCAACAAGTGACCATTTCCTGTAAAAACTTAATATTGACAATTGTTGATTTGAACAGAATGACGGATTTCTGCGAACAGTACGTGAGACCTGTGATATCATACTTGTTGGCTCTTTTGCGTCCAATGTTGCTAGCTTTAGGAATGCTGCTGGCCTTTATTGGTGCCAGTTCTGGTAACACCCAAAGCATCTGAAGCATGCTAGCCTGGGTGGGCTTGCCATTTATAAATACACCCCTCTAAACGTGTCCGAAATTCACTGTGGTTTTTACAGCCACAAGGTTCACCGCTCAAATAAGATGAAGAGGAGGCCTATTTACATTCATCATGTGCATGTGAGCGGGCAACCAGTCAACAAGATATCGGACATGTCGGCGCTACAGTAAGGGCTCCTTCACACTGCCTGTGTGGCGTGAGCGTGGCATCAGCGTGGCGTTTCTGTTGCGTGTCAGTTGCGTGGCGGCTGCGTGGCGTTTTCTATGTCTTTGCACACCAGAAACGTGTCTGACGCGGCGCTGCTGCTGTTAGCCTTGTTTGTACACATTTATGTTTCCCATAAACATAAATATATACTGATTTGATTACAGCAAAGATAACGTCGGCAGTATTGACGGAAAAATAGGCTACAGAATATTTCGTTCTGTATTGACAGGTGCAATATTTGAAAATCAATAGTTATTTATTATTTTTTTAAATTACATTTATATCTGCATTTATGTCAAAACCTACAGACTTTCAACATCAAAATGTAATTTATTAAATGTATTTGTGTCAAAATGACATATAAACATCTTTTCGTATTCTATTTTGCCTGGAAAAGCTTCAAACACGCTTGCGTATCGCATGAAAAATAGACGTTGGTTCTATTTCTAGCATGCACGCATTTCCGGCCCGGCTCGAGCCGCGCCTGAGACGTGCGTGTCACACAGGCAGTGTGCAAGCTCTAACCTATTAACATTGGAGCCGAAATAAAAACGGACACGCCACGCAGCTGACACGCTCACGCCATGCAGGCAGTGTGCAGGAGCCCTAAGAGTAGTCATAATTCACCCTCCCTGGTTGTGTATTTAGAGCCAGTGAAAAGCTATCCTGGTTTTATGCAAATATGCTTCACATGCAAACACATCATTCAGCTCCAGTACATGATGTGTTTATGCAGTCATAGGTCACATTTACGCCTTAGCTGGGACAACTCAATCCATTTAAAGGAAAGGTTATGATTTTTTCAAGTTTATTTTAACACATGCCATGTGTACGTTAAAAGAGTTGTTGGCCACTGTAGTTATTCCTCCTGTTCATTCTGGCTGTGAAGTTTAACCTTCCTGGCACCACTACACTGTGAAAGATGGGGGACAAAATCTACAGTCAGCAGTCTGAGTTATCTGAGGTATCTTTGTAAGAAATGCTCTCTTTTTGTGTCTCCATCCATTTCCATTTATTAGCTTAGTTTAATGATCAATAGGTCCATAGGACATGCAATAGGTCAAGCTGATAGTGAATTTTTTGTTATCTGTTATCCTAAATTTAGAATTTGAACAGGTCATTCCACGTTTGAAACAAAAGTGACAGCCTTTTAGAGACAGACATCTGTGGGGAATTGCAATGTTGGGACTGTACGGAGGCTTCTTTGTCAAGGCAGAGACCGAAGTTATTACTATGAATCTAAACATACAAAATAAAAAGACACAACTTCATTTTAATAAACCCAAGAAGGCTGTTCCCAGGGTATCATATTATCTATTATTTGCTTCAGACTGCCTCAAAATCTCTGAAAATTAATCAGCTGCATTTTAATGCACAGAAGGGCCAGTTTTCTTATCAATTTTTGTTAATTATGAATAAAAATGCGGTGTATGGTAAATATGCGGGGTCTGAATCAACATGGAGAAGGGCATACCATAAATACTGCATGGTTATAAGGTCGATCTCAACAAGTTTCACTGAACTCCTCCAAAATAGCTGCTCTGTTTCTAAGCCAAGGCATCGGTGGCCTTCTGACCTGCAGCAGCGCTGGGAATGTGCAGAGGTGTAAATTTAAGACTTCTGAGTACAGTTTGACTGAGCAACACCTCTGTCAGATTTGTTGAGTAATGCATACTTGACATGAGGTAGATTGCAGCCGCCTGTGTGTGTGTGTGTGTGTGTGTGTGTGTGTGTGTGTGTGTGTTGGAGTAGTAAACTGCAGAGTGAAAAATGTGCAGTGTCGGGCTGTTTTCTGCAACACTGGCACACTCTTTACACCTGACAGTTCTGTGATGAAGTCAGACATTTTTAGAGGCATGGAGGCAAACGGCAAGACAGAAGGTGAATTTCTGCCATTTGTCTTATGGCAACTGAGGTTGTCAGCTCAACAGTCATGCAAACCAAAAGAACTGCTTGGTTTGCCTCTTTTTCCTGAGGTGGTTCTTATAGTGTTTATAGGAACAAAAAAGCTCATAAGAGAAATTGTTTTCAGATGTATTTGGTTTTTGAATTTTTGAGTTGGAGCATGCATGCAGTGCCCATGTAAATGAACCCTTGACCTAAAGTGGAGGTGTGGGATTCCACTGTGTGTGGTCCTCGTGCAAACGTCCTTGCACACTTGACAAAAAAGTTCCTGGAAATGAGATGGATTGAGGTTGATGGAATTCCTCTGTGGTTTAACAAGCTTCTGTATCACTCCTTATTTTTACCACCCTATTATTCTGGTTAATCATTCAAATACTGTCATGCATAAGTGTTGCTGTAATAATTGTGACCCTTAGAAGGCAGGACCAATGACTGTGCTCCTTCAAGGCATTCAAGGACTTTGCTGTCAGTCCTCTCTTGCAGTTATACTGTAGCTCCTCAGCAAAGTCCTCCACACGTGCTTGTTAGACTTCCTGTTCCTCACGAACTTCCCAGTGTCCAAAAGTTTTTAACGGCAACTTTGCACTTAGAGACTGCACATTTTCCATTGCTAGGGAAAACCATCCAAAGAGAGCCAGCAGTCTTCTGGTGATGTATGATTTAGGGCGCCAGCCGGAGGTTTGCTAACAGCTGGTTTAATGGCTCATTAATCTGCCAGTGGCTGTGACTGCTGTCAGTCAACATGGGACCTGCTTGGTTTGCTAATAAATGTTAGGGATTATAAATCTAGCCTATAAACGGTAACAAATGCTGCTTGTCTTAAATTTCTACTGCACAAAACAAATACAAAAGAAGGGAACTTCAACAAGAATTCGCTATGTACCTTGCCTTTTCATTTGTATTGTATTGCTGTTTGTTTTAGCATCAACATCTGAAGCCATAATGCAGGGGCGTAGCACAAAATGAGATGCAATGAGGACTAAATTCTCAGACAGAGCTCCAGGATGCAGAGGCAGGGCACACATGTGTGAGATTAACCAGTGAGACTCAGTCTCTTTCTTACTGTCTCATGTCTTCAGTGTAACAATTGCGAAATGGAGATAGTGGCCTTTTAGGCTATTATCTTAGCAATTTGATTTAGTGTATAGAGTACTTGACCTTTTCACCTGAATCTTTATTCTGGCGACAGTCTGTCTCACCATTGACTTTCAGTCCTTGTAAAACAGACAGAGACATTCACATCTAATTTGTGGTTGAGCAGGAAACGACTAACGTTTTTTTTTTAAACTATTCTGCTTTTATTTGGTAATGTAGCTAAACCACTCTGGGTTTTAAAGCTAAGCTATATCTCAGCAGTCGTGAGTCGGCATTAATATACAAATATGAAACACGATGCAGGATGAGGGGTGGGTGGAGCGATGCCATCGTGGAGGATACCAGGCTCTTCTGAGTTGGAAGACTGTAGCCCTTCAAATCCTGGAGCTTGGGCTTAAACCATAGGAACACCTCCTCTGGATATGTTCACTACACATACACATGCTGGTAAAAAATAAACACTAGAAGGAAAAGGGAGGTGCAGATGATGGAGTAATGACGTATCCGTCCAGTCCATTTCCTCCTCTGTGTTTCGTTGTGAAATCCCTCTCGACCCCACCCCAGCTTTCTCATTTCGAGGGAGAGAATGTGCTGGGCACGCCTGTGTTTTCTGTAAATATCTTGGGTCTCTTCTCCGCCACCTCTTCCCAGGGCAAAGATGGAGCCAACCATGTGCTCCTCCCTTCCTCCCTCCCTCCCTCGCTCGCTCTAAGCCTCCTCTTGGGGAAGGAAGCTGACCCTCTCTCCACCCTGTAAGAGGTTAAATCCCAGAGTGGGGGAAGAGAAGGGTGTTGGCCTGGACCCTTTGACTGACAGCAGGAAACACTCGGAGGAAACAAAGGAATTGTGCGTCTGTTTTTCAATAGTAACAGACAGGATGTGTAATATCAGTGTGGTTTTGCGAAGCTATGGCATGTTGGGGCTCTGCAACCTCACATTCTGCAAAAACACCCACTGTCTAATCACTTCATATCTATGGTACTGCCGGTGTTTTTGGCATTTAAGGGGCAGTCTTTATTTTATAAACCCAGTAAAATGTAACCTTGCCAGAAAACGTCTCCAAAATAAGTAATCCTTAACTTATGTGAAAAATAAAATTGATTCATATAACAAGAAATACTTCCTTTTCGGAAATACCAATGCTGCTTGACCGTGGTAAATACAAAAGGCTTCACACTGTAATGTTTCCTGAAACAAGGGCCTTTAAATCCAACATAGCAATGCTCACCACATTACCAAATGCCATTATTATAATCACATCCAGCACTACTCCATGAATTCCAGTGCAGACCCGTATCCAAGGCCACACTATATCGCATGCTTCCTTTGAGCCCTACTATTTTTTGGATTCATTCCAAACAAAGACACTGTCAACAGTTTTCATTTAAAATATCCATCGCCTCTTCGTCAATTACATTATAAAGCAGACGGACAGCAGCGGGACATTTTATTCAATAGTTTCCTCAAGCTCAAGCATCCTAGTTGACTTGACCAAACAAATATTGACATTCTCTCTACACCCCCCCCCCCCACCCGATTATATCAGCATTTATGTCAAAACCTAGAGACTTTCAAACATCAAAATGTCATTCATTAAATGTATTTGTGTTAAAATGACATATAACCGTCTTTTCGTATTCTATTTTGCCTGGAAACGCTTCTCTCTGGAATCAGTTTACTGCTAACCAGGCTAGCCATTACGCTAGTTGTCTGAGGCTAATACATCATTTTAACTGACTGTTAATCACTGTCAAGTTTTTTTCTTTCTTGTTACTTTTATCCTTGTTAACACTGTATGTTTAATAGATGGATTACTTCCCATGTACTATGTTAGCCCAAACTCCATACATGGCAATGGTCTGTTATACTTATCAACGGTCTGTTATACAGAAATAGTGGACCGCAGAATGCCGTGATCGACCAATCACAATCGAGTATTCAACCAAGCCGTGTAATAATGAATGGTTAAATTACGCAATTAATTCAATGTCAAATTTCTTTTTGTTTCTGCAGTGACCCTGACCTGCACCTTTTGCTGCAGACCTCAACACCCATTCACCACTGCTGGGTTACGTCACGATGAGTGTCGGAGGGTACACACCCACGATTAAAGACCAGAAGGTGGGTCCATTTTTCACTATTGAGCAGTTCGGCTTTAAAACTTGGAGCTGTGTTGGAATGCTCACTATCCAACATTCAAACTTAAAAAAGGAGGTGCCACCTGGACAAACTTCCATCATGGTTGAAAATATTCTCGCCTGTTTGCCTGTCGTTTTGAGGGTTCCCAGAGCTCGCTCAAAAATAACCAGAGCTAGAAAAAGCTAGAAAAAAGGCTTCGTCCAAGCAAACCTACACAAGGGGGCCATTTCCTAACTTCTATTATTCTTCCACTGAAAGCCCTTAATGTGTGGCTGTTACCCCTTCACTTAAATGTGCTTTGCTCAGCTGAAAATGACAGAAAATGCCTGAGAAAAAAAACACCTGCCAGACTCATTAATTGTAATTTATGAGTACCAGACGTTGGGCCTTGCCTTGATGGCTAATTTCAAACAGCTTTCAAAATCAACCTATATGTTGATAGATGTTATAAACAGAACAGTTTCATAGGGAACAACTGTAGCTGTATTCTCCTCTGTAAAACATTTCTCCCTCATGTTGTCAGTCACAGTTTGGATGTCCTTTGCAGTAAGCTTAATCACAGCACCACGTACACTCACACACATTAAGGGGCTGGCTTCATTATGCACCCATCTCGGTTTGTTTTACCGCTCTCTCATGTGAAAAGATTAATTGGCTGGCTCAGACTGGCTCGGCTCGGCTAAACTAAATATTTAAGTACTTGAGGTGCCTGTGGTTGGCTTCAGACCCCTCGGTGATGGGCTTGAACCTCGTTTGTTTTTCTCATCCCACGCATGCGATTGCACCCTCTGAATGGCCACTCCCCATCATGTTTACATATAGAAGATTTTTTTTTTCTATCACATACACATTACTGTATTACATGCAGATGAAAGCCTCAGGGAAGCATGAGCCAAAGATAACTGGCCAACATACAGTATAAGTACACTACCGGTCAAAAGTTTGGGGTCACTTAGAAACTTCCATTCCACTCCATTATAGACAGAATACCAGCTGAGATCAGTTGCATTGTTTTTTTAACCAGGGCAGCAGTTTTCAGATTACATTATGTGCTTACATAATTGCGAAAGGGTTCTCCAATGTTTTCTCAGTTAGCCTTTTAAAATATCAGATTGGTAAACAGAATGTGCCTTTGGAACATTGGATGAATGGTTGCTGATAATGGGCAATGTAGATATTGCATTAAAGATCAGCCACCCACTCAGATCAGCTGGTATTCTGTCTATAATGGAGTGGAATGGAAATTTCTAAGTGACCCCAAACTTTTGACCGGTAGTGTATTTTTTTTCTTTTGTACTGCTTTGTGTGCACATAAATTACACAATGTAGACAGTTCCCCGTCATTGCTTGCTTGTGGATACAATTGGGTCTCATTGCAGGTTAAAGTGGTGGATTATAAGGATTACATGCCTGCTCAGACTAAACAATGGAAGAAATGAGTGTTGATAAGTTGGGGAAATATTTTTACTATTTGTTCAAAGGCGCATTTAAGTGATGCTATATTAAAGGACTCAAAGTCAGAGGTTCTCCTCAAAAATCACTTTAGAAACACATGAACTGTAATCTCTAAAATTACAACCCTTCAAGCGGCAAATTCTGGTTAAGTCAGCCTTTGCCAACTCAGTTTTTAAAAGCGTAACAAAATAGTTGTACATTTAAAAAAAAAAAAGAAGCATTTTTGATTGATGTAATACTCATGGCATTGATTGATTTATACATGCAAAACACACAGTATGTATTAATATTGCCCACAAGATCCTTAGAAATCCCATGATATGAATAGTAAAATCACAGCAGCATCAGTGATTTTCCTCATAAAATAGCTCATAGTTTGTATTCCATAAAGTCCTTCACAGCTGATTGGTTTTTACACATGTGATCGATTATGTAAAATAAATACTAATCTGTATGAAAGTGTATATTTCTGCCAAGAGCAGATGAGGTGATGTGAACATGTGCATTAGCGTTAAGACAGATGAGGTGATGTGAACGTGCATTAGCGTTACGACAGAAGAACTTGATCAGCCAAGATGACCTTCACAATAGAGGGATCTCTTAACACCTGGAAATAATTCTTTAATAGGACATGGCTTATCAAGACATTACAGATTGGCTTGTCCTCGTGCGTTTGCTCCAAGTAAAGTAAAAATGAAAAATGAACTTGAGGAATGCCCAACAAAAGTAAAAACTGACACATTGAACATTTTATTTTTTCATTTGGATTCGAAAGTTGATCTGCGAGAACTAGAGGAGGATGTAATGGCTGAAACAATAATGTCCAACATTTCCCTCTCTGATGCTTTAATCAAAGTAATCAAACCATCAATGAAATGTAATGTTAGGTGGGAAACAGCCGTCTAGAAAGTGAACACTGGATAGAGGCATCGGACAAAAATGTATCCAAACTTATTATACACATTTATCACTCTTTCTTTAAGCTGTTACCGCCAGCTGCAGAAAGTAATATGAAAAAAATGACACCTGCATGCACCCATGTATATTGTCATACTTTAGATGCCAGAAGAATCTCTAGTCACAGCCAGAGTACTGGTTAAAGGAGGTATAGTCAGTCAGGGAATGGAAAAATGTTGCCGTCCAAGAACCACTATCTCCATCTAGTGGTCATAAATAGACAGTGCAAACACAATGTAGAAGTACAGTGTAGAGCAAATTGCAGCATCGTCTAAATCTATTTTTTTTTGTCTGTGCATTCACACCTTCATAAAGTAAACTACACTACTTTGTTTCTAAATTTGTGTTTTAAATTTAAATTTAAAATGTGGTCATAAACATAATTTAAATCTACAGTGTGTAGTTTCTGCCGTCCCCATGAGTAATTCTAAGTAATGACAACTGTCGGCGCGTCCACATGATACAAGCCTTACGTGATCGCGCACGCGCCCCCATGCCTCCTCCACGCAGTTGCTATTAGCCAAAGAGGACACGGAGGATTAAAAAAACATGATGGACTCTTCAGAAGAGGTCATTATCTTCACTCGAGTTTCTGCACGGGAAAGTCACCGGACGACACAATCTTCTTCTGAACATAGTCATACTGAGAAAGAGAGAGAGAGTTGTGTGGAGCTGATAGTCTTACATAGACATAATTTAAATGAAAATAAGATGCCTGTATTATGCAACCATTAGGAATGTACTATATAAAGGTGTAGGTCTCAGATACCTCAAAGGGAGTCTTGTAAACCAAAACAACACATGTTAAACAGTAACAGACTTCATCAATAGGATGAAAGGTCATGCTGAACTTTGCTAAACATGACCAAATTGAATACAGAACTCTATTATAACATTGGTAAAGCTTCATAAATGTATATATTTTTCAAAATATATTTAATATATATATATATATATATATGTGTGTGTGTGTGTGTGTGTGTGTGTGTGTGTGTGTGTGTGTGTTTTTATTTTTTATATGTTGTTCTTATACTTTGTTTGATTATATTGTATTTTTATAATTGTATTGTTTTTATTGTCATATGCATAGTAAGGAAACATGTTTCCCTGTACAATGAAATTCTTCCTTTGCTGTCCACAGAATGCCAAACAATGTGAAATCTACAATATACTACAAATATACAAAATAAAACAATTTACAAAATAAAATAATTTAAAAAGGCAGCATGTGAAAAATAAAGCAACAATAATAATAACAGTGCAAATGTAAACAGTGCAAGTTATGCATGTGCAAAGTGGAAATAAATGTATACATATATGTATATGTAACATAACCGGAGTGACAATAAACATCTTGAATCTTCCATAAATGTGGTAGTTAGGCTGACACGGCTTAAAGGCCTGTTCACAAAGATACAAGAACTGGTGTATGGTAAGCAAGTCATGCTGTACCCATGTTTACAATACAATGAATCCTTCGTTGAAATCACAATGTATGTAGTTCATCTCTATGATAGTTATTACTGTTTACTTAATGATTGCTCTGATTTGTTATAGAGTAAGCCATATTTACAGGACTAAACCTTACTGTACAGAAACAGTTCTATCATGATGCATCATTCAAGAATGGCTTCATGATCACGATCAGTGGTGTAGTCTACGTGATACGCAGGTATACGGAGTATACCCACTAGGAAACATCAAGGATTTCATTAGGCCTATAGCCTACCCACTTACAAAAACGCAAGGATACCGTTTACGTAACGATGATTGTTTTGTGAGAGAACTTTCACACGTTCATAAATTCACCCCGTCTGTGTTGCAAGTCGCCTAGGAACAGCAACACAGTTGCTTGTCAGTCATTCTCTGCGCAAATTTGAAATTAACAAATGTGAATTTCAAACTGTTGTTTTACAAGCTGGACAACAGGTTGGTCTGTGTTCCGTGGTCATGTGTCGTGCTGTTGTTTACCTTTGTAATTCCCGGATTTCCCTATGGTCTCCGCGGTAAATGTCACAACGCTTTGAACTGTGGGTAATTCCCTTTGGTGAAGGGAAAAGGGCTCGGTAAGTGTGTACGCAAACCCTCACGCCCTTTGAAATTCGACATTGGGACAACCGTAAACCCTTACGAATTTCGCGAGAACGCCCACCAAAGTCTGTGAGTCTGTGAGTCCGGACTTTGGGATTGGGATTGGGCCATTGGTTGATGTATCGCAATGGGAATTGAACCCAGATCTCCCACACCAAAGACCATCACCAACATACAGTGTAAGACTTATAGAACAGCATTTCAAGGAGGTTTTGAAATATGTTCTTCATACTCTAAGTAGATGGAGAACATCAAAACAAGATGAAAAGCAGGGTAAATATTTACAGCATAGCACACAGACATTAATTTTTCAGTAGGATATTTTCATCTCACTGGCAACAACACAGACGGTTCCACGTGGTTGCTCCATGTGAGTCACCACTCTGATCCAGCTATTTGTCCTAAGAACATACATTACCAAAAGCACAATTTAGAAATCCTCTTATCTGTAATGCAAATACATTTGGTATGCTTTTTTGCTGTATTGTGTAAATGACAAGCCGTGAGGGTATGGTATTAGTGTAATCAGCGATTGGGAAACATTTGGTGGTTTTAGTTTTGGATAATATAGATATTTTGGCAATTCATAAAACTAAATACTGGGCTGACTATCACTATTTATGGAGCTATAATGAGAAGGAACAAAAATTACCGCAGCATTTTTACCAAAATATACACTAATTATATATATATATATATTTTTACATTGATGTATATTATAGTAACATACTTTTTTTTATATGTTTTGCATGTAAAATGAAAAGAATTGTTTAAAACAAATATCAGAAGGCTGTGCTTGAGATGAGTCAGTGAAAATAGGGATTTGAGTTGGCTTTCTCACAATTTTCTCACACGCCCAGTATATTTCAAGAACATTCAGTTATGTATTATGATGCAGGACATTTCCCAAAACACGTTTACATTGTGGAAGCTGTTTTGTTTTTACATGAGGCGAGAATGAGGATTGAAAACTCATGAATAATTTGTTCTACTGACGTGTCTGAGGGATCATCTTGATCATCGCGTTGTGTCTTTGCAGAATATCCCTTTTCCCAACACCAAACCAACAGCAGCAAATAAACAGCCTGATTTAAATGGTGCCATATAAAGTAAAAAAAAAAAAAAAAAAAAAAGAAGGGAATAAATAAAATAAATTAGAATAAAGTAAGATTAAATGAATGAAATCCTTCATATACATGGATTACAAGCTCTGGTTATTATATATAGACTATAAGTGATTACACATGAAGATGTCACTGCCCAGCAAATTAGGTCTGCAGAAAAATAATCCAGGAATTTAACTTGCATTAATATAAAAGTGACACTAGAGGGTGATAGAAGCACACTTATAAACAATTATATCCTGAAGTATGTTTTGTTTTCTTAATTACTGACATTTAAACCAACAAGTTTTGCGATTTAGGTCATATTTTTATGGGTTGTATTATCAGTTCAAGTTTATTGTCATATGCATATTAGTACAGAGTACCACAGCAATGAAATACAATGTGCCTTGGCACTCTCTCAGCACCAGTCAATAAATAACAATTATAAATAACATTTAAAAACACCCAAGAACAGTAAACATAGTAACTAAGCTCAGACCTCAGCCCTCCTTCCTGTAGTACTATCATTCAGTAGCCTTATTACCTGGGGGTAAAAACTATCTATACTATATTATAGAACAGCCTTCAAGTGATGTACCAAGCAGAAAAAGAAAGCTATATGTTTTTATAAAAACAAATACACCGAATCTGCCAAACCTTTCAGTTTTCATGTAGTTTAGAGGGCAACTGGATTATCAGTGCTTTAGAAAGGTGGTGACATTTAAATCCTTTACTAATAAAAGTAGCAATACTACAAATTAAAAAATACTCTACTACAAATAAAAGTTGTGTATTTAAAATCTTACCAAAGTAAAAGCACAGAAGTATTACCTGCTAAATGTGATTGTAGTATTAAGAGTAAAAACATTTATTTTGCTGGAGAATGTCTGTAGTTCGTGTTATATACTGTTGGGTAGTTTAATCTGTAACAATGCATTCACCATATTTTATCAGATGATCACGTCCCTCCATCCATCTTCGTCCGCTTATCCAGTATCGGGTCGCGGGGGGCAGCAGCTTCAGCAGGGGACCCCAAACTTCCCTTTCCCGAGCCACATTAACTAGCTCCGAGTGGGGGATCCCGAGGCGTTCCCAGGCCAGGTTGCAGATATAATCCCTCCACCTAGTCCTGGGTTTTCCCCGAGGCCTCCCTCCCAGCCAACTAGTGTATGTAAAATAACAATATGCAAACTAACTGTAGCTGTCGCATACAGACAGTGTAGCAAAACATAGGGTATTATTTTCCTCTGCGGTCGAACTGTAGTAGGGTATAGTATGGTAAATGAGTAGCTATAGTACTTATTAAGTAAATGTACTTAGTTACATTCCAGCATTGCTTCTAGACAGTTAAAACTCTGGTACTTTGAATATTCTGGATTTTGTCTCTTGTTTAAGTTATCTTAACATATAAGCTACTATGGTTAGACGTGAGATCACAATACTCTTCTCTCACATGCACATTTCCGACTCTCTGAACCCTAAGTGACATAAAGTGTGTGTGTGCGTGTGTGTGTGTGTGTGACCCAGTGACAACCATAGACTGTATATTAATGGACAACGCATCCGGTTTGGCGAAGTGCTGCAAATGCGGAAGTGCCTTAAACCTACATTCTATCTGAATTCCAGCAGAGGGCGACACATGCGGTTGCAAAAGGAGGCCGGTTTCTGTAGAAGTCTATGACAAAGTGACCCACTTCTCACTTGATTTATTACCTCAGTAAACATTTTCATAATGAGTTTATCGTCTCAATCGCTAGTTTTAAAGGAGAATTCCGGCCAATTTTTACGTTAATCTTGATCGCTATAAACATGTGTGTACTTTCAATTGAAAAAAACCCGACCCGAATCAGTACAGCAGCTTCTACTGCACTACTGTTTTTTTTTTTTTTTTAGGGGGGAATAAACTTCATGACCTGTCCTCTGGAGGACATAGCCAGACCACGCCGCTCCGTGGATTGTTATCGGAATGATTATCATATTATAATTATTATATTATCATATGTTAGTCGACAAATTCTTAGTCGACTAACACTTATATGATTTTGTCGATTAATCGATTAGTTGATGTAATCGACAGAGCTGTGCTCTTTGAGAGGTGGTTAAGACTAGAAAAGACAATATAAATGTAGTTAATGAACCATCTGTAAAACTGACTTTCTCCACAATTAATCCTGCAAAAGCACCACTTTAAATCTTGTGCTTACCAGAAATGTGCTCATAAGTTTCTTGGAAATGAGTAATTGAGCATGAATAAGCATAAAAAAATGACTCATCAACTAAAGAAATCTTAGTCGACTAAGACCAAAACGACCGATTAGTCGACTAATCGACTAAGAGGTGGCAGCCCTAATTATCACAGAAGCCTGGCTGAATACACAGCTAACGGCTATCAGCTAGCAGAGCAAGCTAGCTACCGGCAGGATCGAGACAGGGACCAGGATAGGTGAATTTAAACAATGTCTGAGTTGAAAACGCATCTTGTTGTCACGTAATGGCCCTGTTCATGTTGCAGACATTTTAATTGCATTTTATGTCTTTAAGAGGCACAAAGGCACTCTAAAACTTGCCCCGACAACTGCCGTTTTAACTCAATGGAAGCTCACACACGTAGCTGCAGCTTCTCCGTGTTGCCTGCACTGATTCGGGTCGGGTTTTTTTTCAATCGAAAGTACACGCATGTTTATAGCGATCAAGATTAACGTAAAAATTGGCCGGAATTCTCCTTTAAGTCTTCTGCAACACAGAATGATGTTAATTTTTTGAATTATGGTCTCTTGATTTTAAAATTGGAAGGGGGTGTTTTAGGGCGTGACTATGATGTAATTTCCAGTGAAAGTGTGAAACATAACGTAGAGTGTAAGCAGCTCCTCCCTTACTCCTCCCTCTTGTCTAAAATCGCCACATCCGCAACCAGGATGGCTGTGCCCGTAACGGCAAACTCGACGACTCATAGCAGATCTCCACAAACCAATGGGCGATGTCACACATGCTCTGTCCATTAATATTATACAGTCTATGGTGACAACACATACATCTTAATTAAATGTGATAATAATGGAGCGATAACACTGTATGTCATCACATTTTCAGAAGGCCATCAACTGGAGAAACTGAATTTATGCTGGAGAAAAACAGATATAATAAAAAAGCTGCGATGCATTGACCCATCTTCACAGTTCATTTACTGTTCTCTCGATTCGTCACCGATGTACCATTTAAGGTAAGTTTCCTCCCCTTCCTCACAGACACAAAATGAATTGGATCATACAAAAATGTAAATATGTTGGCTTTAATTCCTGCATGCTATGGAACACAATGAGGGTTTTTAAGCATCTTAGTTTTATCAAGCAAGCTCTAAAGCCTGTTAAAATCAATGTCTGGCTGGAAGGCTCTTATTAGCTTGCCCGTCTTGCCCGTAAAGTGCAATCTTTTAAACAAGGTTTTATCTTTCATTTCAGGGTTATTTATCTAGAATAATCCACTCCCAAGCCAGTGTTTGTAAGACTGTGGGTGTGGCTGGAACTCTTTAAGCAGCTCCCTCAGTAAAAAATTCTTGGGTCTACTTGAAGGTCAGATTTCAATGAGTGTTCTGCAAGTTTATTAACATTCTGCTTCCAAAACAGGCAGAAGAGTTAGAAAATGGGGCAGCCTCCTGCGGTGACAGACTTATGGAGATAAAACAAAAACAGCTGAGCCATAGTTACAGATTACCAGCTTTCTCTTTTATTGAAAAATATAGCTGTTATTTCAAAGAAAGGAAAGTGAGGAAGGTAAATATATTAATATACTGTAAAACCAGAATAAGGAGTAGGAAAGGAAAACAAGTACATACTTGGCATAACACTACAGCCACTGAATAGAAAAAAAAGAAAACATTCAACAACAGAACTTTGAGCCAGTTGTTTTTCGCAGTGCCACTCAGCAAACCACAGCTGTCAGGGCACCGAAAAACTTTTAAGCAGACTTGGGGCAAAAAGTATTTGCAAATTCCTTTTAAATGGTTTATTCTGGCCTACTTAGGAGTTTCCTACAGAGAAACACGACAAATGCCAGAAGGTTAAGACAATTACAAGAAAGTATTTCAGCGTAATTTAGTATACTTTCCCATGATTCTCTATTTACCTCTTCCAAATTTACTTGCAAATACAATGTGCTATTTAGTGTTAAAGCCACTAATATTCTTCTGGTTCTCACGCCACTACCACATAGTCACACTGCTGATAATAACAAAGATTGTTTACTGTAATTACAGATGGCACAAATTATATTTACATTACTTGATTAAAACGGCAGATAAGGAGTGTTTTTGTTTTTTAAAGTGTCCATTTCTTGGTGATGAACATGAAGGATTGCAGCTGCCCAAACAATCTACAAACCACATGTTTTACAATGGATCAATAGAAGTAAAAGATATCTTAAAATTTGGCCCATTTACAAATAATATGAAAGAGCTCTGACTCAAATCATACTGCATATCTAAACATAAGTAAAAAAGAAAATCAAACACCCTGCTAATGTTAGCCAATAAAAATGGTTAGAACATACTTGGCAATTTGCTCCAGATCGCTTTTTCAGAACTTCAGATTTCAGAACTTGTGCAACCTGTTCATGTAGACATGCTTCCAAAAACATTACAATAACCCGAGGCAGAATGGCACAGCATCCTGATTCTATGTAGACACCCCTGCATCAACGCCACAACAGGAAATTCAAAGCTCTCATTTATCAAACCAGGCAATTAGTTTTCTAACTCAAAATAATAATAAAAAGGTCAGACATTAATCATGCATACCGGAATAGAGAGTACACCTCTTTCTGCCTTATTTAGAACTGAAACTAACCTGGAGGAGCCTACAGAGTGAGCTTGCATTGTAAAAACCAACTAAAACACAAGAAAGAGAAACACCTGTCTGTTCCTGACCCTGCTGTTTCTGGAGCAGTTCCAGCTGGTTGGGGGCCAATAATCCAGCAAATTTAATGAGTAGACAGGGTTGATCTAATCATCTGTTACTACTGTGTGATTTGGGTTGAGTAGAGGAGGTGAATAGTATCACTTGTGGGGTCAGTTCAGGAAATATCTGCCACTCTCACTGCCCCAAGATATACCTGACGCCCATCTATTAAGTAGCTGTGCTCTAATAACACTTTGTACATGTTTTCACATCCTTTCTCTGCCCTTAGAGACATTCTAGAGAGAGGGCATGTGTTTTGGATAGAGCCATAACTATTCATTTTGATATAACCATTTTTCTACTTAATTAACTCCCTTTAAAACTTGTTATGCCTCTCTGCTGACCCACTAATCCTACCAACCTGTAGATGTAGAATGAGAAAATAGAAATATACATAATTGGCCACAATCACCACTTCTGTCCTGTTGTTTGAAAAAGTACAGGACACAGAACACATACAAAAGGCCTTCTTTTTGACAATTCACTTTTTTGTGTGCAAATTCACTACTAGCAGCAGGTGATTTCCGTGTAAATCGAAGTCATTGTTACTAATACAGCCCTACCATGACAGGAATAGCAGTCTGCTTGAGTCCAATAATTAAGTGCCAGGCAGCCAACTTCAATGGTAAGAAGCCAGCTCACTTTGTAGTACCATTAAGACATTTTTATTTTAAGAAATCCAACATATGAGAAAGCCCCCAAATCTAAACTTAAGACCTAGCAGTGTACATTAAGTACGATCCATCCCTTATGAAAACTAATGAGTAAATACCACAGCTTTCTGTGGATTTTAAGAATTAAGAACTTGCCAAAGAGAGACAGTGGCAAAATGATAAACTAGCAAACTTAAATACAACAGGATACTGTATACCAACTTCCCAAAATAAAGTAGAACATAACAGAAATCACCCCTTAAAGTATGATGTGGACAAAAGTAACAACTACTTTATCTATTTAGTGTCTATGCCAAGATACTGTCATTGGCAAAGTAAGGTCCATGGTCACTCCCACAAAGCTAGCTACAAAGCTATCTGAGTTTCACTTCTTCCCTCTTCCTTGTTCAGAATCCGTAGTACACATCCAACTCTGGTTTGTGATCTTGCATATCCTTCTCCACATGTCACACAACAAATGTGATATGCATGTGATTGACAGCTGGGGGTACAGTTCTCAAACCTTATGATCAACCTTTACTTTTTAAAACGAGTGTCTTAGGCTTGCAGATTTTTAGCCAGTCTTATTTAAAAATGGAAAACTCCCCAATAATAATGAGTTTGATGTTGCAAATTTCCGCACGATCAACAAAGCAGTCTGTGAGCCAGTCTGTAAACACTCTGGCATGCACTCAGCTCATATCGCCTTGCTACAGCACAGTGAATAAGGCTTAATTGGTTTTATTTATGATGTTGAACAAAGTGTGCAGAGATTAGATTGATCTACAAGAAGTTTAAAGCAGATGTGGCCCTGCCTCTAATCCTTTTCCCTTCCTTTTCCAGCTTGGTCTTCTTCATTAGTGTCCTTCAGGACTGTTCATGGCGTTGATACCAGTATAGTCTACACTCGAATCTCATCATCGTCATCATCCATGAAGGTGAAATCTCTGTCTTCCTCCCCACGTGGTGAACTGTACTTTGCACTGTCCGTGTCGCCGTCGTGGACGTGGTACCGAGGTTTCTCCTCAGTGACTGAGCCGGAGCTGGAGACAGAGCAGCTATCCAGGTCATGGTGGTTGTTCCTGGTGTGTAGCTCCAGGGTGTAGGGATCCACCATGGGCTTTTGCTGGTACATGCTGCGAGGTGGCCTTGCAGGGGCCTGCACCTCCACTTCATCATCATCTATGTGGGGAATGAGGGAGGGTGACGCACGGCCCTCGCTACCCTTGCCCTCTTCGTAGCCGAGGTCGTCCTCCTCCCAGCCCTTCTTTTCCATCACGCTCAGGATATCCCCGAGCATGGAGGGCCCCAAGTCAATGTGAAAGGACATCATAGACTCTGCGTGCTTCATTCCACCTCCCTTAGGCATGGATGGAGGCAAATCTGTAAGTTCTCCGAAATTACGCTCTTCGAACTCTGCATCCAATGTCGCCATCGCTGCCGCTCCATTTACTGGCTTGCTTTCAATCTCCGACAGCCTCTTCATCGGGCTTGAGGACACGCTCTTCGGCAGTTGGTTGCCTCTGTTAATGTCCTCATCGTTTAGGTAAGGCAGGGATATGGCGTTTTTCACATAGGTGGATGAGCCACCAGAAGGCGCCATCATATTGTAGTCATACTTGTCCCCCCGGTTTACTGACTGAGAGCGCTTGCTGCTTCTGAAGGTGCGGGACAACAGCCCTGGTTTGGGGCCTGGGGAGCTCTGCTTTGTCTCCGGCTCCCTGGGTGGTTCCCCTGATCGAGTGCTAAGAAATGAAGTGTCCCCGAAGGCATCCCCTCCCCTGCCAACGTGCATGGTGTGGCGGAAGTCCCCCAATGGAGCGCTGATCATCTCTGCGGTCAGGTCAGCCCGAGACCGCCGCTTCGACTGGTTGGAGTTGTTCACCAGCTGCTTGAGAATAGGCATGATGGCAGTCTGTTACTTATAATCCACTGAGAGAAATAAAACTAGGTTCTGTAGGAGTTCAGGAGAGTTCCTTCCAGAATGACTTGGCAATTGTATGAGATATTGTCAAAGAAAGTATAATTCCAGGTGTTTAATGTGGGCAGCCATTCTGGTCCTCCAGCTCAGGTTTCATCTTACCGTTGGATCAGCCTATGAAGAAGAATAGAGAGCATTAAAACCACATCAGTATGTTTGTCCTTGACAGGCAACGTGGAAACATGCAATTAATAACAGACAGCATTTTATTCTGCTGAACATGTAACATACCACTTTGCTTCTCTAAAGAACTATGCCTAGGCTATTCATTTCTCATCACGCACTATCACATAACATGCTCTGGCAACAAAAGTTTCCATACTTAATGCAGATCAGGACAGAGCTTTAAAATGAAGCATCACTTGAGTGGTTCCACACTAACAAAAAACTTTTATATGCAGTCTATGAGGGTATTATGTAATGGTGAGTAAAAAAAAACACTCTGGTACAAAGTTCACAGCACCTTCACCTTACTTCAAACCAGTTATAATACCCCCAGTAAAACATTTTTAGCTCTAATAGGCTGCTGTCACATTCAGTTTTTCAAGTGGCTGCAGTGTCTGCTTTTTTGTTGTGCTTTAGTTCCCATTAAGGCCCCTGACTGTTACATAACCAGCAAGACATAGGATACTGGGAGCCAGAGCAGTTCAAGCTGGCAGGAATAAAGGAATGAAAAAAAAGTTTCCTCAGCATGGATCGACTTACAGCACAGCTCAGAAAGTCCAGATCTGATACATTTTGTTCTAACCTTCCTATCATCAAGAAATAAAACGTTTCCATCACTAGGCTAGCTCTGTGTGTTTTTAGCCTTTTAGTTTTAGCCTTTGTCTCTTTAGCCTTGAAGGTGACATTTAAGCACCTGCTTCATTTTATATACGCTTGACTTTGTGATTGCCAAGTCATAGATTAACGTTTATTTTTTATGTAAGGAAAGCATGGTGCTCTTAATTTAATGCAGCCCACTTGATCGTGTGTTTGCACTGATTATCTTTGACTCAATAAGCAGATAATATGGCTCATTTCATAGACCAAACTAATGTCAAGTCACCAGTGACTCAAGCCTTGAAACATGATCTTAAAACAGAATAGAGTGGTGAAGAGGTTTAAACACCCACTTGTGTGCTAGCTACAGTCCACTAGCTCCATGTGTTACTGACATTAACAAGGGTTTCAATTGTTTTAGCCAGACAGCAATCCCATCATCATCAGTGTTTTCAAACTGGAGTTCAAGCCCACGCTCTAGGCCTGTATGCGTATCCCCACAGTGAATGAATGGGGGCTTCACTCAACAATATTCCAAAGGAACGTCACCCATGAAAACATTTGCATCTCTGACAAGAACCCATTCAACTGGAAAGGCAACTAACACTGGAGGGAACAGAGGGGGTAAAGAGGGTGATAAAAGCTAGCGCTGGTTTTTTTTTGGTTGCTCTTGCCCTCTTTAAAAAGAGAGATCATCCCCAAAGAGAACTGAACTCTATACACTGCCAAAGGTCTTATCCTCTATATTCAACAACTTCATTCAAGATTTCTTCTGTAGTTTTGGTGTTGTTAATGGCAGCGATGCACTGTCCCCACAACAAAGAAGATCAGGCACAAAAGAAGGCCTAACAAAGAGCAAATGCATTAACAATAGTACTCGAAAAGCTTATTTTCATTCTATTGTAAAAGACATTTGAGTTCAAGTTCACACCCTAAATATGTGACAACTGGAATTGGCTTACTGTTACGAAAGCTTTTTAAACAGCAACTGGATTCCAATTTTTATAAGATTATAGTGTAGAGCAAACAAATGCCCACAAAGACCTTCTGAGCTAACTCTTAGTGGTTAGAATAATGCCGTATTATCTATTATTAGCTAAACCCTTTAATATGCATGCCTTGTGCAGTAGCCAATTAGTATCTGCTGCACAAAAGGCTGCTAAATGTGTGACTGACCACTCAAGACAACTCATCAACTAATATGTTCCTCCCTGCTGCCCGTACTTTTGTATTTCTCTATGGCAACAACAGCAGAGCACTGGCTACCAAGCAAGCTTCCTGTCTCTTATCCTGCCGGAGACAGCTAGAGAGATTTTGTCCCCTACATGGAGTGATCAGCTCATTCAGATGGATGGATTAATCCTTCCTGGTGGCCACATGCAGGGCAATAAGACAATCACCCAGTGCTATAGCTGAAGGAGAATGCCTTTGATGTGCCTTGTCACTCCAAGACATTCAAACTCAGCATAACATATGTCAGTGGGTGCTCAAATATCAAAAGGTGCAAACCCAACACCTTAATTCATTCTAGGAAATGGCCCATTTAATGTCTATTGGGGCCCCTTGGTGTTTAATGAGGAATAGTTTAACCCCCCCCCCGTATTATTGTGGGCATGACAAAAGATGAATTACTGCCTGCAGGCAGTCCTGTCATATTCAGTTCTAGTCTCAGTACTTTTTAAAAGATAAATCATGAAGAATGGCAGTTATGTGCAATCTACTGTTTCAAAATAACTGTCCAGAGACCATTTTCAAAGTCTAAAAAAGTGCTTTAATGTTCTGCATATAACTTTAACTGTTCTTTCAAATAGAGAGCAAACATTTATATGCATCATTTTTCTGTTTTGGAAAGTCAATCAATACTTTCTCCAAGTCAATGGTAGGCATTTTATTTTAGTCCATTGTAAATACCATACCGGTTTTTATTGTCTAGATAATACAAAATGCTAAATACTAATCAAATCCATTCTGTTATTTTGGAAGGAAAATCTCCTCCGATGTTTAGACTATTCATTGATAGTTGAGCCTAGTTATTGAGATTCTTACCACTAGAAAGAAGAACACTATTTTTCTTTCATATTAGGACAATTTACTCAATTGTAGAGGGAACTTTCAGGAAGAGTGGAATATGATTTTTGTTTGTATGGTTTCTAATCTTCATGTGACAATCTATTATCTCAACCTTTTGGACTGAGTGGACTATTCCACTATTTTACTTTAATGTATCCTCTATTTAGTACTTTTTTGAGGCTGGTGAAGTGGATAAGTTGGAATTAATGTTCTCAATTATTTGTTGCTGAAGTTTTTTTGATTTTGTGAATAGAGAGAATAATATATGACTTGTTCAAAAATAAATGAAAGTAAAAAAGTTATTTCGCTTCAGTGCCTAGACAGAGAAAACATAGGGTCAACTTGGTGACCAGGGATTCCAGTCTGGCCTGTATGGCCCATACCACGCATAGTCTCAGTTCAGCTGGGGGAAAAATTCCATTTCAGCTCTCTTTTTACAGGCTCATGGAGCTAAACAGACAAAGTTATTACTAGGTCTATATTACTAGGACATAGCAACTAATATCCACACAAAAACACACACATGCAGCTGAACATGCTAGTGTTAGAGCACTAAATATGCCTAAGGACATAATAAGTATTATCTTGTTTGTTTTAGTTGAAAATTATTGCCTCAGCCACCGTGCCAGTCAGTGAAGAAGCCGTTATGAAACCGAGCACTCAAAGTGCCACATGACTCCCCAGCTCAAACTGAGACAAGTGGTGACAGGGCCATGAATGATTAAGGGCATCTTATGTCGCTGGCAGACTCTGATGCGTGCAGAATGACATCATAACAACCACCATGCTCATCAGTGTTCAGTCTCACTCTTGTAATCCCGTGGATCACAGGCGCCATACAGTTCTCAGCTATCCCATGCCACTTTCTCTCCTTCCACCCGATGAACAGGGAAAAGAGGCTTTGGCTGCTTATCCAATCACAGCTCGACTACTGTCAAGTTAAAGCAACAGACACACTGACTGCAATAGTTTCTGGTTTTATTTCTGACTGCGTTTATATTTTTAAAAAGAGAGTCAATCATTTATTCACAAGGTGGAAGCCTCCATGGGACCCCAACTATTGTCTGGCAATTTACTTTGATATTTATCGAATGTAAAAAGGGGAATTTAATTAAGATATGCTTTTCCTACTGGGAAAGCATATAGTAAAAAAAAAAAGGTGAGCCATGTATAGGGTTACCCAAAAATGTTACCAATACCAAAATAATCATTTCAGATGAAGTCAGTAAGTTGTACAACATACAGGGATGTTTCCATTTCCAATTCCAGCATTTCATTCGGAGAAGCAAACACTTTAGTGTTCACTGTTTGATTTAAAATACTGTATTTCTACAAAAAAAACTCCAGCTTAGTCTAGCTTTAAGTCGTCAGTTATCCATTTTTTGCATATAGGCCGTATCTGAGCAGTAAGAAAACCTCTGCTTGGACCTTGAATCTGCTCCATTGTTCAGTCCTATTGTCAGCAACATTGATATGCAAATGAATATATGCGAGCCAGCCAACACTATCTATGACATTGCTAATCAATTAATCAATGGAGCTGCATAAGAATGGAAAGTTCTTAACTCTGACAAAGAAGGTCGGCAAACTTCATTTGCAGCTACTTTGTGAGGTCTATAACCTCCAGCCCAAACATTGGATTCCCACGGGGGGAGAGGAGGCTGACAGTGTCAGTGAAATGACAACATGAACACAGGCTGTCCATCAGTAGCATCAGTGGTACACACAATGGATTAATACATTTGGTAAAGATGTAATAATATTATCTATACATTTATTTATATCTTATTTACAGTTATTATATAAGTCCCATTGTTGGTGTCTAAGAAACAAATTGTTACATATAAATATAATAAATAAACTTTAACTAGCAGAAATGCTACAAATGTGCTAAAAATTAAGGAAATAGGAGACCTCATCAACTATGTATGAATCTGATTCTGCCTCACATCATGTTGCTGTAGCCTTGGTTTGAGCTTATTAGCAAAGCCTCCATTTCACTTCACTGTGTTTTTCCAGGCGCCTCAAAGTTTCCTCCAGTCCAACATCTACTCCTTAACTCACAGCACAGATAATAGATGAAGAAATACACTCTTCATGTAGCATACAAACTCAGCCTTGCTTCGCATTATAACGTATATCAAAAGTGAATCAGAAGCTCTAAAAATGTTTGACTGATACTTAACATCTGATGTGATTATCTACAATAATGTGCCGACCTGTTACCGACGCTAACACTATGCAGTAGTACGGCATCCTTTGTTCTTCCGTACTACCTTATTACTGCCTGCTACAGAAGGAACCCGTTCTTCCTGTTTAACTTCATATCTAGTCACACAGCTCTAAGGCTAACCCTGTATGATAAATGGTAGAAATAGCTTGAACAGTCACAGTTAAAAGAATGTGAATGTTAAGAGGGTGCAAGAACATACCACCATTTCACAGCCCATTTCACACAAGTGTAACTCTATCTACAGTGAGGAAAATAAGTATTTGAACACCCTGCTATTTTGCAAGTTCTCCCACTTAGAAATCATGGAGGGGTCTGAAATTGTCATCGTAGGTGCATGTCCACTGTGAGAGACATAATCAAAAAAAAAAAATCCAGAAATCACAATGTATGATTTTTTTTAACTATTTATTTGTATGATACAGCTGCAAATAAGTATTTGAACACCTGTCTATCAGCTAGAATTCTGACCCTCAAAGACCTGTTAGTCTGCCTTTAAAATGTCCACCTCCACTCCATTTATTATCCTAAATTCGATGCACCTGTTTGAGGTCGTTAGCTGCATAAAGACACCTGTCCACCCCATACAATCAGTAAGAATCCAACTACTAACATGGCCAAGACCAAAGAGCTGTCCAAAGACACTAGAGACAAAATTGTACACCTCCACAAGGCTGGAAAGGGCTACGGGGAAATTGCCAAGCAGCTTGGTGAAAAAAGGTCCACTGTTGGAGCAATCATTAGAAAATGGAAGAAGCTAAACATGACTGTCAATCTCCCTCGGACTGGGGCTCCATGCAAGATCTCACCTCGTGGGGTCTCAATGATCCTAAGAAAGGAAAGAAATCAGCCCAGAACTACACGGGAGGACCTGGTCAATGACCTGAAAAGCGCTGGGACCACCGTTTCCAAGGTTACTGTTGGTAATACACTAAGACGTCATGGTTTGAAATCATGCATGGCACGGAAGGTTCCCCTGCTTAAACCAGCACATGGCAAGGCCCGTCTTAAGTTCGCCAATGACCATTTGGATGATCCAGAGGAGTCATGGGAGAAAGTCATGTGGTCAGATGAGACCAAAATAGAACTTTTTGGTCATAATTCCACTAACTGTGTTTGGAGGAAGAAGAATGATGAGTACCATCCCAAGAACACCATCCCTACTGTGAAGCATGGGGGTGGTAGCATCATGCTTTGGGGGTGTTTTTCTGCACATGGGACAGGGCGACTGCACTGTATTAAGGAGAGGATGACCGGGGCCATGTATTGCGAGAGTTTGGGGAACAACCTTCTTCCCTCAGTTAGAGCATTGAAGATGGGTCGAGGCTGGGTCTTCCAACATGACAATGACCCGAAGCACACAGCCAGGATAACCAAGGAGTGGCTCTGTAAGAAGCATATCAAGGTTCTGGCGTGACCTAGCCAGTCTCCAGACCTAAACCCAATAGAGAATCTTTGGAGGGAGCTCAAACTCCGTGTTTCTCAGTGACAGCCCAGAAACCTGACTGATCTAGAGAAGATCTGTGTGGGGGAGTGGGCCAAAATCCCTCCTGCAGTGTGTGCAAACCTGGTGAAAAACTACAGGAAACCTCTGTAATTGCAAACAAAGGCTACTGTACCAAATATTAACATTGATTTTCTCAGGTGTTCAAATACTTATTTGCAGCTGTATCATACAAATAAATAGTTAAAAAATCATACATTGTGATTTCTGGATTTTTTTTTTTTAGATTATGTCTCTCACAGTGGACATGCACCTATGATGACAATTTCAGACCCCTCCATGATTTCTAAGTGGGAGAACTTGCAAAATAGCAGGGTGTTCAAATACTTATTTTCCTCACTGTATATGAAGTATGATACCACAGTAAATGGATCCAACGCATGTTAAACACACCTGGAGCGCTCTGTACTTACTTACTGTAATTCAACACTCCCACAGTATGGAATTTCTGAGAAGAAACAGGAGCCATTAACAGTAAAGGTTGTTCCTCCTCATGTACTGACCTGACCTGACCAGAGACAAATTCAGATGAAAAATACTCTGGAAAAGTATGAAAAACTGGAAAAACTGAATACTTAAATACTAAAATGTCCATTTGGTTCTAATGTCCCATAAGAGTCAATGTGACCTGTTTTGTGTTGCTAGTTAATTCATAATTTAAGTTAATAAAAAATAGTGCATGTTGAGTAATTTTAGTGTTTGCATTACTTGTTCTTTAGCAGTTAAAGAGGAGAAAAAAAACATGAAATTAGAAATTTGCACAAAATAAAGTGACCTTGGAAATCCTAAATCCACTTACTAGCTTTTTCCAGCACCTAACCACAACTCACAGTCCTCCTCACCGGAGTATATCATCATTTATCAATTATTTATAGAATGCTTTATGAAATACCGCTGAGGAAGATGCAAGTTGTGATTGAAAGCTCGAGACAATGTCTCGAGTTAAGATTTTTTTTTCTCAAATTTATAAAAAAGCCTTTATGCTTTATGTGGCAGAAATGCATTAAACATGCTTATTAGACATTAAGGATGAGCAGAATGGTTCTGGTGAGAAAGCCTGAATGTAAACAAAACGTTATTTGAATGAAACGAAAACTCCTGAGGTGCCGTCCTGCACCTATATTTCATATGTACGGTGGAGAGATAGTCTCTTCACTCAGAGAACCTGTTTCATTGCAGCAGTAAACAAGAAAGTAGCTACTCTAGTATCGATTTATGGCCATTTTAAGACGAGGGGAGAACATTTCTCTTTGTTTAATATCATTAAAAGTAAAGTTAGACTTTCGCGTTGGGGGGGGCGGTCACGGAAGGCTGGATGCTCATGTGGATGCACCGACAGTTTTGTTGTCATTACTTAGAATTCCTCATGGGGATGGTAGAAACTATGCACTATAGCTTTAAAGTAACTTGGGGCCCCTTTCAGGAAGGAGGTTTAAGTAACTCTGAGTCCAACCCTGAACTCTGAGTTGATTTACCCTGAGATCCAGAACAGCTGATTTGAGTTGGTTCCATTAAGTAGGTTGACTCAGAGTTAAGCGTGTGCACCACCACTATAAAAAGGCAGCATGAATGGAGCCATGATACAACGATTCACCATGGTAACAACCACAAACAAGCTGGTCATCGGAAATACTCATGTGCACATACAGTGAGTTTGAACATGTATTTCGTTAAAAAAAGCAACACAACGGCTGCTGCAAAAGAGAGAGAATTTGCGTGGGAGAAAATTGGTGCTAGAGTAAATGCGGAAGTTCCAATATAGTGTATTAATATCATATTTAATCGTAAGTATAATTAGGCCTGTCGCAATAGTCAATAAATCAATTAATCAATTAATCACACGATAAAAAAAAAAAATCAGATTTTTTCATTGTGCTTTCTTTTGAAAATTCTGGCTGCCAGAAATCGCCACTTACTAGCTAATTAATTAGCCTGAGGTAAACGATAGCTATCAGTAAACAGAAGTGACGTGGTGGCTGGCGTCTGGTGTGTGCGCCAGTTTTTGTGTGTGCGCCAGTGTATGTGTGTGTGTGTGTGTGGGTGTCGGCCCGTCCCCGCAAAGCTCCGACCTGCAGACAGCAGAGGAGCAGAAGAAAGTAGCTGCACCTTCGCCAAAATGAAGACTGAAAAACAGAACTATTGATACAAACATTTACTCGCCATGTGGCAGATAGCCACATAGATATGGATATAATTTATTAATTATATATTATTTAAATTTAATATTTAATGTTTAATAAATAATTGTTAAATGTAGTACAGAGTCTGTAGTCTATCACACAAACAAACACTCGACGAATGCTGCAAACATTTGACAGCCAGTACGAATTACCTGTGAGAACATACGTGTCACAAACGGCAATTCCACAACTGTACAACAGCATGAAAGACGACATACTAAAAGAGATCAAAGACATATTGTGGATATTTAAAATGTCTTCCAGTTCCAGTTTTAAATATTCTTTAGAAATAAAAGTTTAATGATCTTTGAAAAGGTGTACCTTCATTATTATGCCATTATCATTATATTAGATGAAAATGGTCTCAGAATGACAATATTATCGTTTATCGCAATAATTTCTGGGACAATTTATCGTCCAGCAAAATTTGTTATCGTGACAGGCCTAAGTATAATATTACTGGTGAAATGGTATTGAACCTATAATGTATTTCATTTCGGTGCAATCCTGCGAGCGAAAAAATACTAGCCTACTAATCCCATTCTGAGGCTGCAGCACCATCATTAACATAATTATAATTCATAATCTTTTATTTCAAATGGTTTACATCATTCACCTGCAATACTGTGGAACTCCTTTTTAATGGCTCTTACTGGTTTGTGTCCAGGGAACACTACAAAAACGTTTAAAACACGTTTCAGAGCAAGTCACACTCTTCTGACGGCGCTACAGTGGCTTTACTAAAATGCTCCGCATCACCAATGTTGTAAAGAAAACTGCCGTTTGGAAAAAAAAACGTAATGCGACACAAATAATCTGCTGGGATGTAAGAGCATGTCCACGATGGGTGACGTTAGTGATATGAGGACGGATAAGGTTATGTAGGCTACATAACTGATAGACTGGGAAGAAAAACAATACCGCTCAAATAGGTAGGCTAGCATCTAGAAATGAAAATGCATCTATCAATATCATCTCCCGACGTGTTTAACTCCCAGCAGTTATACAGCTTCTTCATCAACAGGATCGTCAACAAAAGGAAATGCCATGTTTTGAGAAAAAAAAAAGTTTTATAGTCTGTCTAACACGGTTAATAAACCAACCCTGTTTTTTTATTAAATGCAGATAACAAACTGCGCTAAAATGCGCCTGATACAGACTGAATGAATGAATGAATGAGGAAATGAAAGTGCTGTGTCAGAGTGAGGAGACTGAGAGGAAACTCTTCAAGAAACTCGAGGTTTCTTGAAGAAAACCTGTTTCCGACCAGGTTAGGTTCACAGACTCAGTTACCATAGTAACTGACTGAGGTTAAGTTACCTCTCTTTCTGAAACGGGCGGGAGTTACCACTCTCTCTCAGGTTTGATTAACCTCCCTTTCTGAGGTTCCCTCATTTCAGGGTTAACAAACTCAGAGTTTTCACTGAACCTGCTTTCAGAAACGGGCCTCAGAAACATGTTGGACTTGAGGTCAGAGGTGAAGTGTTCTCATCACCCTGAAATGTTGATGGTAAATTTTTTTTTTGCAGAAGACAAAAAAAGACTAATCTTGTTCATGTAAAAAAAAAAAAGCTGGCCAGGGGAAATGTACCTACATCAGCCAGACAGTTGCCCAAGTACCAGGCCTAAATGCCCTCTGTGTGTGTTTGTAAACTGTAGCGCGTCAGCCTCCAGGGCCCCAATGCTGCACCGGCAGAAACAAAACCACGGGAGGATTAAGGGCAGCGTGTTTGACGTGAGCAAATAAAACCAGCATGCCTGAGCCGGTCCTCTGCTCTGTGTGACAGGAGCTCAGGACAGCAAACTCTAGACCTCCGTCCACCCAAAAGAACACAAACAAACCGACCTCCTGCTGCCCCACCAGCCAGCCCTATTCTGTCTGACTCCAAAATCCATCTTCTATCGCTTATGGTGTGTTGCACAAGCTCCTGTTATGACCCTGGCACACCCGGTAACACACTCATCACGTGACTAGGGCGATCTTTTTTTAATCTTTTCAAATCCTCATATTCAGAAGCAGAGGACAGGCTTCCAAATGATTTCTCTCTGTTTCCAGTCAAGCTGGCCTTTTATCAAGCTGTTACTCTTGCACAGTTGGACAAAGTGTTTGGTCAGATACTGGGTGGGCTGCCATGCTGTGCTCCAGCCAGAGAGGAAAAAGAAGAAGAACCTTGGCTAAAAACCAAACAGATAGATATGAAAATGTTTCTTGATTATATAATAAGCCATTGCCCGAAACAAAATCAACTGAGAGTTTGTTTTGGGAAAAAATGCCCCTCCTCTCCATGTATGAATAATATCCTGAATAAAACTGTGGAGGGCCACAACCTTAACCATGTAAAGCAACAATACTGCAGGGATTAAAAAATAAAGGAAAGGCACAGATGGAGGCACTGAAGAGAAACATAGTCTCAAAGGGGTGGTGGAGGGTGTCACTATTGGATTCACTCAGTCATGCCAGCACAGTGACAGCACAGTGACAGACGTTCTTTCTCCGTGTCCCGAATGAAATGTACCCAAAATCTCATTATGCCTACAGTGGAGGGATTGTACGTACTGTGTGTGTGTGCATGTGAAAGTACATGTCTAATTAATCCCTAAAATCCGCCCCATCAGTCTCTGACAAATAGACAGCATTCATGCCTGGTACCAGAGTACAGGATCTTAGCCAAGTGGTTGAATTAACCGCCCAATAGCTGCTGGACGACAAAACAAAGCAGAATTTCTAAAGAGGATTGTGCTAAAAAGACAGAGAGGGAAAACAAAATGCTCTGTTACAGCAGGGATGTTGAAGTCACATTTGGCTTGCACTATAGTTAATAAGTTCAAATAGTTTACTGGCAATATTGGCTGCTATTTTTCCAAAGGACGGTCAAAGGCAAATTGCTTAGAATGAGACCATTGGGAAATAAAATATGCCAAATCACCAAAAAGCCCCCCCCCCCCACACACACACACACACACACACACACACACACATCCAAACGTTGGTGAAATCAGCAGGAGGCTTCTCAGTGTGACTGGAAGATAAGTGACCGTTTTCTGCACTGTGTCAACTTCTTAACGGCTCCTGGCCTTTTATTTTTATATGCAGCCCCCCCCACTGAAGTCAAACACACAAACCAGTTATAAAGGCCTCAGGCACCAAGCCCTGACTGACAAGATGAGTTAATAAACCCCCATCGTGTTAACTTTAATGACACCAATGGCAAACAACAAAACACTTGCTGACAAAAGAGAACACGTGGGCCCACAAACATGGCCACTTCAACCTGATAATAGCAATTCACAACAGCAGTTGACAAGCTGAAAAACCCCAGAACAGGACAGAGACGGGAACTCATGCTCTTGTACACATTGTTAACGTAATATCACCCTTGCTTGATTTACCTCCATCCACTGTGATTTGGTTAGTGCTGAGTGTGAGGAGGCCATACTTGCTCTGTGTGTGTGTGTGTGTGTGTGTGTGTGTGTGTGTGTGTGTGTGTGTGTGTGTGTGTCTCTCTCCTTCTCTCTCTCTTCGGGAGTGTCCAGCTAAGCACACAAGGACTGATTACATTTCAGCAGCTCGGCTCACTGAGACAGATTTGATCTGTGTGCATGCTATAATCTAATATGGACTAAATATGTGCACGGCAGCTAAATTCATGTCACTGAAGCCAAATAAGCTGTAAGAGTAATGACACAATTAGTCAATTAATTAATTAATTAATTAATCATTTTGATAATCAAGTACGATTGAAAAAATATCAAACATTCTCTGTTTTCAGGTTGTTAAATGTAAGAAATTGAATTCACGTGAATAACCACAACTTAACATCACATAACATGGCTGCTTTGAAACCTGTAGATCTGTTGGCCAGATGATAATAGGGCCAAATTCTGAGAGCTGTTGGAAATCATCACCTGAACATGTCAGGAAAGTCTTTGAGCTATCGTTGGTGTCATCTTACCGCAATCCATCTTTTTCTTTTATTTGGTTTTCTTAAAGATAGCTTTCACATCTGGCACATCTGGCATGCTACTTTGATTTGGCAATCAAGCAACAACTTGGTTTTCCTGGAAACATGTGTCTGCAAGCATACAGTTTTCATTAGTGAAGCACATACAGATGGCCTGTTGTAGCTGTGTTTACATGCATAGGAAATGTGTGTGTGTGCGTGTGCGTGTGTGTTGAACACTAAGTTTAAAGTCCATCAAAGGACCCCGCTCGAACTGAAATCAAAAACAAACCAACACACACACCCACACCAAATAGCAGACAACATGTCTCTGTAACTGAGGAACCAGCTATGTCACACAAAGTACAATAGAGGAGAAAGAAAACAAAAAACAAAGCAGTAGTACAGAGGAAGACGAGAACCAAACCCTTTTGGCACACCCAAACCACACGCATGTACCAATAAAAGGAAAGGTGACCCAAATGAATGACACCCACTATTGACGGTGATTCACAAATTATTTAATACAAAGAGACAAAAGGCCTTTGGCGCTTATCTATCCAGGTATTGTAACCTTCTACCACAGTCCATTCACAACACTGGACTGCTGACCTAAAATGTCCTGGCAGGAAGAGGTTATGAGTCTTTATTAATAAGGAAACCAGCAATTCTCACGGAATCATCAGACAACCATGACAACAGCCCACAATAGTTCACGTAAATGTTCCCATTTCCTGAATTAGTTTCCCATCATGAATTTGTCAGCCAGTGACCGCAGTTACATCAACAGCCATCCTTTGTCTTTTCAGTACGCCTGAGAGAGAAACCACCTGTTTATATTTCCATACAGAGCTGAAAACAATGAGGGCTCACTGGACTGTAAACAGGCTAAAGCCTGGACCACAATGGCCAGTTGCACAGTCATGTGTGTTTTCAATATATGACCGGCCAGTCATAGTCAAGACAACATATTGCATCAACCATGGCCCTGCTGCTAAAAGCAATATTGTGCCGGCAGAGGCGGGAAACCTAATGCAATCATACGTGGTTAATGTTTAACTGAGTGTTCATAGAAGCAAGCATTAGTGCTGCTACAGACGACAGAGCTGATGGAGTAGTAACTGCAGTTGGATGTTGGATTTTAAAAGAAATGTACAACAACGAAAGGCAGGTCAACTGAGTTTCTTATCAGACACAGTTCAGCGGATAAACCTGTTATAATCAACTGCTGGGTTATTATCAATTTTAACCAGTATGTGCAACCAAATATTTTCTAATGAATTGAATGGCATGGGGAAATTGTATGCTGCTCATGAGGTTCATGCTCAGTTTCAAGGTTTTAAAAGATAGCACCTTGTCATGTTAAAGGAAAATGATGTTATTTGTCAACCTGGGTTATATTTTTGTCCATTATTTTACCATTATGGTAAAGATCACATTTTATTAGATGGGGTCTTTAAGAACTACTATGTTAATAACAACTTCAATCAGGGCAAAGAGTTCAAGATTCCTACAACTTTCCAAAAAAAAAAAAACTTCATTTAACAGAAACACTTTTCTCGGAATGACTAAAGTAAACACAGAAAGTACTAGACTCTTTAAAGCAGCCATATTATGCTCATTTTCAGGTTCATAATTGTATTTTAAGGTTGTACCAGAATAGGTTTACATGGTTTAATTTTCAAAAAACACCATATTTTTGTTGTACTGCAGTGCTCTCTCTCACTGCTGCAGATCCTCTTTTCAGCTGGTCTCTGTTTTAGCTACAGAGTGAGACCTCTTTTCTTCTTCTTCTTCTGTACTATCTTTGATTGCACTTGCACATGTGCAGTAGCTCAGATGTAGATCATGTCAGCTAGCTAGCTCCATAGACAGTAAAAGAAAGGCTGTTTCTACAACTTCGGTCAGTTACAAGGCAGGATTAGCTGGGAGACTTCTAAATGAGGGCGCACATGTAAGTAGTTCTTTTGTAGATTATGGTGAACTTGTGAACTTGTGTGTGTTGTAGCAGTGCTTTGCTATTGAGAACGAGGTAGCATGCTAGCGTTAGCATTAGCGTTAGCATGCTAACGCTACGAGCTAATGGTTGCGGTTAGCCTGCTCGTTTCGGCTTGCGACGTCACAAGCCGTCCCGATTTTGAACAGCTCACCCAGAGACTGAAGGCAGGACACATTCAGTAACCGTATCTCACTCTAAACAGCATGGATGGATTTTTTTCAAAGTTTGTATGTGTGTGGAAGCACCAGAGACACAACATAACACCCCAAATCCCAGAAAAAGTGATTTTTTCATAATATGGGCACTTTAAAAAGCTGTAGGAGGCTTGTGATCCTTCTGAACCATTTAAAGTTTTTCTTTCTAAAGTCTGGGTTACCTAAATCTCTACAATGGAGGTGGTGAGGAGGCTACATTATTAGGACCAACAAAGAAATGTGCACAAATGGATAAATAAGATCCAGGTTATAATTTCCTTTAAATCAGAGCCACTGTTGTTAGCACCCACAAGTCAAAATCGAAACAAAGCAATGACACATATTCCAAAATATGTTTGTAATAAGATAGGATTCCTGAGGATGTGAGTTGGACAGGTGTGCCAGCTGATGATGTTGTTCTGTGGCGTTGTCACATAAAACAAAAACCACAGAGGAAACTTGTGCAATGTGGGAACAACCCACCAGGCTGGCTAGTTAGCTTCACTGGCCTTTATCTCAGACATGATAATTAACCAAACTGGTTTTGTGCTTTAAACAATGCAGTTCAAAGACATCCAAACAATGACAGGTGCTGGAGTACATTTCAGTGCTACAGGTGAGTGACGACGATGTGCTATAAACATAAAGAAAATATTTGAATTATGTTATTTTAAAGCATGGGATTAGAAGTTGGGGCGTCAAACTGTCATTGGTGTTTTCAAGAATGGAGTGAGGTGACTTTAATGTGGAGTGTACGCCACACAGGTAATAATTCTTGTTGAACTGGTTATTTTCCTTTACAATGGTTATGTTACACTGACAGTAACCAAAACAGGCAAAGATCTGAGCGATTGAGTGACTGGTGCATGGTTGTTTTGCGCAAAAGAAAAAGAGAAAGTGGCCCCTTTTCTTGGGAACAGCCGTGATATATTGTTGTTAAATGGGATGGTAAAGGGCATGTGGTGTCACTAAGGTTTCTCTCTGAGTAACAGGGACAGCCTTGTGCTGAATATTGAATGTTGATGCATTTTCTGGGTGTGTGGCACAAAACCCCTGAGGCACGGTTTTGACCTCTTTAACTATTTAACATACAAATTGTGTAGTTCCATAAAAATTTCAAAATATCATTTGAAATACATCTACACAAAATAAAATAGAACATGACTTTCTAGAGAACAATAGTCTACTTAAAGTGTAACTCTCGCCAAAATGCAAACTAGGGTCTTTTTGTGAATGTACCCGAGTCAAACTTTCGTTTAAAAGCATATTTAGGACGGCAACGCCACTTTTAAGATTTACCGTATTCTCGTTTTCGGTCAAATGGCCTTTTGAATGGGAGTGCTAGGGGCACTACTATGATAGCATCAAAATCACTATTTTTTAAACACTAAGAAGGCTCGACACAACATAAAACTTTGCTCGAAGTATCACCAGGGGCTCTACACATGAACTCCAGCGTTGAGAACATTGTTTGTGTACACAGAGTTTACTAAAAAGAAAGGTTTTGAGCAACTCACTGTAGCTGTTGTTGTTTACACTCTCCGCCATCTTGTCAGTCAAAAAGTGTCGATCTCCGAATGCGAATGAACAGACTCCATTAGGAGGAAATGTCATTCTTATATGAGGCTCCTTTTTCAACTACAAGGTCAATATTGTGTTTCACTAACGACAAAACAACAAATTATCCGTGCATTTATATGGAACTAAGCTTTTGGAGCTTTCCATCTTTACTCTCCTCCCTCGACTATTTTTGACTGGCTCGATAGACGGCGACCGGAAAACCAACAGCTACAGTGAGTTGTTAAAACCTTTTTTAATAAACTCTGTGTACACAAACAATGTTCTCAATGCTGGAGTTCATGTGTAGAGCCCCTGGTGATACTTCGAGCAAAGTTTCATGTTGTGTCGAGCCTTCTTAGTGTTTTAAAAATAGTGATTTTGATGCTATCATAGTAGTGCCCCTAGGACTCCCATTCAAAAGGCCATTTGACCGAAAACGAGAATACAGTCAATCTTAAAAGTGGCGTTTCTGTCCTAATTATGCTTTTAAACAAAAGTTTGACCCGGGTACATTCACAAAAATACTCTAGGGTGCATTTTGGCGAGAGCTATGCTTTAAGGCTTTGGTAGACTAAATCAGTTCCCTATCAAGGATTATTAACTTTGTGGAATAATCTGCCGCTTTCCCTCAAAAGTGTAAATACCAGAGGGGCTTTTAGACACAAGGTTAAGGCTTTTTTTATGGAATAGAGTAGCCAATATTGTTTAGTTAGAGTAGACTGATTATTTTATGTGATTTATGATTCTCTGATTTTGGAATGCTTTTAAATCTTGTATGACCTATATTATATGTTGTTGTCTTTGACCTGAAATAGGTCTTTGTGTTGTGTTGCATGTTTTAACACTAAGGACCATGTTGGAAATAAGTGTTTACACTTTAACATGCTATCCTTTGGATTATGTTGTGTGTCAAATCCAAAATAAATCAAATCAAATCAAAAAAAGGAGTCACAAGACAAATCTGTGGGGTCGGAAGCAGATTAACAGGATAGGACAGCTAAAGGGCAAAAACATATTTCTGCTGGACCAGTTTATATTTGTTTTTTTAGGTTTTTCTTAAAAAAAAAAAAACATTTGGTGAATTACTGGATAATTTCACCTCTAAAAATGTTTTCAAATGAAACAGAAAAAGAAGTCACTCTTTGGTTGACCTGGTCATGAAGCTTATAGACATACAACTGGAAACAAAGGGTTTGACCACAAGCCACAAAGGTTGTAAACCAAAGAACTAAATTATAACTAAAAAGCTTATTTTTTTCACAGGGAACCTCTGTCTTACGAGAATGATCTGGTTAATGTGTTTCTCTTGACTAAAGTTCAAAGTCAATTATATTCTGCGAAACGCCTGAAGACTTTGCATTACATTGGATTCTGCTCCCATATTAAGTCTTTTCAAAGATTAACCCTCAGCATGATTTCTCTTCAAAGTTCAAAGACCTCGCTGCTTTCTTTGCAGGCCGGGTGAATCCTGTAATTGTCTGAGACAAAACAACTCCCCTCGGGGAGTTCAACATAAGCCTCAATGCTTTCCAGTATCAACAGCTGAAAAAATGACACATCCGTCACCCCTGAAGTGATTAATACTTCACAGAAACTGAGAGGCCTCCACAGCTTCAGAGGTATGGAGTGCATTACTGAAACTCTTCCAATAATGTAATCATATTTCAACAAGTGATATTTTCTACATATACATACAGCTGCCATTTTGAATTTGACTCAGAGTTTATCTATTTATAGTGACAACTTAAACGTGCTCTCAGCAAAATGTCCATCTTTGTGCTGTTTATAAAGACGCAGTAAATGATTCTTAAAAGAGTTATTTCCCTCTCCTGAACTCTAGGACTTTTTGTGCAGCCCATGTTATTGCAACGGAGCCATGCAGAAGACCAAATGTCAAGACATTCTCCCATCATTCCCTGTTGGCCTCCTATGGAGCATGAGATATAGGCGGGTGGATTACCAAGGCCGCAACCAATTTACATAGCCATTTCCTGAGGCATGGGAAGCAACAAGAACATGCAATATACTGTAGGTTATAACATCTGACTCCGTTTAACTAATTTTCATTTCTTTTCTCATATAAAGAAAAGCAAAACATTTATACACCATACATTAAACCTACACGTAATATTGAATCCAGACAAATAAAACTTCTCAGTGTTGATTCACTTTTTACTAATTAGGTACCCTCCACTTTAACAAACTGCTTGTGAAACTGCCTGAAGTTAGTGTTTTCTGGAGTGCAAACGAGTCTAACTGCCTCTACCCAACCCCCACCCCTGCACTCCCTCTTTCAAGTATAAAACTGTAATGACCTCAGCACAGTCAGAGTTGGGCAGGTAGCCAGTTTCCTCACTACGCAGCAGCAGTATCCTCCAGAGCTAACTGAAATAGCCTCCATTGCAGGAAAAGCACAGTCAGTCTGAGATGACACACACACTCCCCTCCCCTCTGACTCTGCAGCGCACACAACAGATCTTGATGGAGCGATATCTGCCTGGCAGCTGTGGAGAAGTCATACCAGGAGCTGAAAGGCCTGGAGTGTGTGTGATAATGCAACATTTTAGTCACTGGAAAAGACACAGAAAAGCAAGAGGACACTTGGAAAAGTGGTGCTGCTGGCGTGATGGTGATCAGGCAGAGTCTGACCTTGGCCTAAATCTCTCCAGTTTCCTCATTTCTCTTTTATCACAGAGCTACCAGTACAGTGTTGGGTAAATGATTCATCAAGCAAAGTGACAAATACGGACTGACCTCAGGGCCGTTAGGGTGTGGTTGTGTGTTTGTGTACGCGAGTGTAGGAGGGGGTCAGAGGGCAACAGTCGTACAAAAACGACACCAAAGCCAAGCCCATTAGTCGATATGTCCTCCTGCTTTTGTCCAGACTGGCGGTTTAACAAGAACGAAGGGTTGATTACTGACGAGGAGCAAGGAATAATTAAAGTGAAAGTTATAAAACGGATCTGCAGACTTTATGGTCAGTGTAGTTAAAGTCGAGCGCACACTATACGGCTTGATTAGAGCATGATGAACGAGGCTGGGCAGGTATACAGCCACGGTGGCAATTCTAGAGTAAATTACCCAGTTCATTGGGCTTGATGACCATGAGAGGCAAGTGCCAGGTCTGTAAACACAAACAGGAACAACTCACTAATGATGCAGGAAAGTGGACAAATTTGGGAGTGAGAGATGAGGTGAAAGTAGCTGGGCAGTTTGTTGAGCTCTTAGTAGATTCCCAGAGAGTAGCACAGTATTAATGTTACGTAACTCTCAGTGAAGAATACTGATGTTTTAAGTCCATCTGCCAACTCTAATTTAAACCACATCCTGTAGCTGGAAATAGTTATTTGGGACCCTTTCAGACTCAGCAACATAATTCCCACTATTAGGCATCTACAAATTCAATAATGAAGTTGTTAGTGATTCTATTAGTATTGTAATTTGTGTGTTCAGAGGTCTGTGGACCCTTGGGGACTCCTAATGGGGATCCCAACTGTGTAATAGTTTTCTAGTAATAGTAAAAATAGGAGGAATAAAAACTCCTTTCATCAGCTTATTTGTTATTATTGTGGTGTTGGCCTTGCCTCTAAAACAGATAGTTATGTAATTTCATAAGCAATTATACAAAGCAGGATTTCTTGCAAAATGGGTGCCTCTGTGTCAAATCTAACGCTTTTATATTAGGAGATCCCATGACATAAAAAAGTTTGAGGAGCTAAACTGAATGCATGGTTAAAAACTATTTTCCCTAAAAGTAGCAACGTTTCTCCAGTGACAGATTAAAAAGATGCAGATCCAGATGAAGCAAGCCAAGAATACCTGCGTATTCTGAAACAAACAAGTATATTGTAGAGCACTTTTTGACCCAAGAAAATAAACTCAAGGGGCGACTTTCATAATGTTATGGTTTGCTTTTTACTTTCCAGTCTTTACCAGGCGGATGGAGGACACAGAGGACGCCAGAGGGCTCATTGTCCATATGGGACAGCCAGGCTCGATGGGACAGGCTCTATCTAAGGGACTGCAAGGCGCTGATTGATCAAAGGCAGGTTTCACATTCAAATGAGATGCAGATTTCACACCGTTGGCTTTACTTCAACCTACGTCCGTAATTTACCCCAAAGAATAATCTGAATATTATATTGAGCCATACTGACTACAGCCGAATGATTACTAAAAGTCGTAATTTGCATAACTACCCGATATAAGCGTAATACAACACAGCTAGGTCACTAAACCCTTAAACAATAACATGAAGAAAGGTTACCTTTCTTTACGGTCCGAGCAATGGCGAAGTTTAGTATATTCCACTGGGCTTTCCGTAAACTCAGGAAAGCTGGAAGAGAAGCTTCCTTGTCACTGCAAAGTCAGTTTAGTTTCCTAGGCAGGAGAAGCAGGAGAGTTGCGACAGGACAGTTCCCTTGTTGGAGCTCGAATGTCCGTTTTAGTTTGCATGTGTGTGGCGCACAAAGCGCCCCCGCCCCTCCTCCTCCTCCTCTCATGTGCCGGAGAGCACCACCTCTTGCTGCGGTTTAAAGGGACAGAAGCCCATTCATCCACAACACATAACAATAGACGGAACTTCAACTTGGTGGGGCTCCCAAGCCAGCAGTAATAGTTAGACTTTTTTGCAAAATGCGCATTTTCACTTTCTTGCCGATTAGTAACTTTAGCTAGTAAGCTAGCTAGCTAGATAACAAGATTGATACCCCTTACTGTAGCTAGCTCAGCTTAGTTTAAAAATTGGAAACAGGGAAACCGCTCACCAGGCTCTGTCCAAATGACACAAAATCTGTCTACCAGCACCTGAAAACTCACATATTAACACATTATCCTAGCTCCTGTTGCAGTTGCCAGGCAACCAGCCAGCCGATACTCCTAGCATACTTTTTATGACATACTGTGCAAAGACTATTTTCTTGACTTTGTCATGACATGTATGATTTTTGTATGACATAATGCTATGACTTTTTATGGCATACTTTACTAGGACCTTTTTTTTCGACACACTATGCTATGACTTTTTCATTACCTTTTTCAACATACTGTACTATGACTTTTTATGACCTTTTTCGACATACTATACTTTGACTTTTTTATGACTTTTTTCGACATACTATGTTATAACTTTTTATGACCTTTTTAGACATACTATACTATGACTTTTATAAAACATTTCGACATACTATACTGTGAATTTTATAATAAAATCGACATACTACAATATACTATGATCTTTTTCAACATACTATAATCTCACTTTCCTTTGTCTTTTTTCGACATAATATACTGACTTTTTGCGACATACTACTTTTTTTGACATACTATACCATGACTTTTATTACTTTTTTGACATACTATGCCTTTTATAAAAAAGTTCAGCATACTTTACTATGACCTTTTTTTGACACAATGACTTGTTTATTACCTTTTTCAGACATACTATGTTATGACTTTTTTATGACCTTTTTTCAACATACCATACTATGACTTTTTATCAACATACTATATTATAACTTCATGACATACAATACTATGACTTCTCTGACTTTTTCAACATACTATACTATGACTTGTTTATGATTTTTGTCAACATACTATACTTTGACATTTTTATGACTTTTATCAACATAATATACTATGACTTCATGACATACAATACTATATTTTTCGACATACTATACTATGATTTTTTTTAGGGCTGTCAATCGATTAAAAAAATTAATCTAATTAATTACATACTCTGTAATTAATTAATCAAAATTAATCGCATACATAATTAACAGTGCCTGAACCGATACTTTTTAAGAAAGTAAAAAAAGAAAAGAAAAAAAAGGGTACTAAACAACAGTCGGTGACATTAAAGAACGGCTTGTTTATTGTTAAGGCCATATGGTTAAAATTAAATGATTTAATAATAATGTATAACAATAACAATAACTTATTTCACTAGTAAATTGCTGTTGAACGACAAAAACAACCACCAGGTGGGAAATGGACATTTACAATAACTTCAAATGCATCACGAAGCTGTAGTTTACCAGTTTCATTGAACGCACCGTCTGTGTTGTTTTTCCGACGGCTAAAACACAGTCAAACTTTACACCGTTCATCGTTAGATGTCAGCATTTTAACCGTTTTTAATCTAGCTACTAGCTAGCGGTAGGCTAACGTTAGCTGCTGTCGAGTGTAGTGTTAACTAGCTAGCGGTAGGCTAACGTTAGCTGCTGTCGAGTATAGTGTTAACTAGCGTCACGTGCAGCGGTGTTTGTGTTGCGTCTGTTTCAGAGCATCAGAGAGAAGAGCAGACATATCAGTGGCACCAGATTTCGGTAGCCAGGGTTGGCAGGAAGAAGATTTTTACAAGTAAATGTTCCAATTAATGATCCAGGCAGCACATTCTCGTCTCCCTCCTTCATTTTACAGTCCAATGGTGGCTAGAACAGCTGGAATGGATTTTTTTTAACACGTTATTTTTTCTCAGATTAATTGATGAATCGAAATTAACGCGTTATTTTGACAGCCCTAATTTTTTTATTACATTCTATTCTATGACTTTTTCGACATACTATACTATGACTTTTTTTATTTCTTTTTTCGACATACTATACTACT